>NC_092716.1:261914584-262185106 GCF_047496885.1 Scyliorhinus torazame
GCTGATTATGGTGTGGGGGATGGGAGGAAGAATCTGTCGAAAGAAAAGGCAGACAAGGGTGTTACAGCAGGCAGCCTGTTCAGTGCCTCCAGTTCTCTGCTGAAGTTGAAAGACAACCCCATCTGTGCACAATAAAGCATTGATTTATATTAAATTATTTTTGTATTTTGATTTTACTGCAAAGGAGTTCAGTGCCGAGCAGAAAGCTTGCACTGTATCTGAAAAAAAAACTCCCAAGGTAGTTGAAGTGGGAAATGAGTTGAGCACAGAGCTGATTGTTGATAGTAAAAAGTCTTTCTTTGTTAGAAAGTCAAATCAGCTGTTTGCTCTGTGGATTAGATACTATTTGGGTAATGCTGATTCAGGCTAAATCAGTGGCTAAATATTTTTCAGTTCAGTCAGTTTCAATGTAACTTGCTTTATAAATGCTTTTATATTGCCACACTGCTCTTAGTGCCACCAATAATAAAGCAAACGTACTACATTTCCCATAGCCAGGAAGACCCAGTTGAACTGACAGCAGTAATACAAAAGTATACAAAAGCAGACTTACTTTGCCGCTGATTTGAATATATATCCCTGATAGAAAAGTAAGAAACGTAGAAAAAAATAGGAGCAGGAGGAGACTCTTCGGCCCTTCAAGCCCGCTCCACCATTAACTATGATCATGGCTGATCGTCCAATTCAATAACCTAATCCTGCTTTTCTCCCATATCCCCTTCACCCTAAGTGCCATATCTAACTGCTTCTTGAACCATACAATGTTTTGGACTCAACTATTTCCTGTGGTAACGAGTTCCACAGGCTCACCACTCTCTGGGTGAAGACATTTCTCCTCATCTCTGTCCTAAATGGTCGACCCCGTATCCTCAGACTGTGACCCCTGGTTCTGGACACACCTACCATCGGGAACATCCTTCTTGCATCTGCCTTGTCCAAGAATTTGATAGGAACGGTGTATCTGTTTACGTCGTACTTGTTTGAATTTGCTTAAATCCATTTTATAACCAGTTTGCAAACTGGGCTTTCTTAACCTTAAAATGTATAATGGTGCAAATTAGCACCAGGTTGAACCAGAAAGCCTTTCAAATCAATAGCAATCTAAATTGTAGTATGCTAAAGTCAGGGTTACTACTGTATTCATGAAGTCAGGGTTTTAAAAATCTATCGCTTATCTGGGTTATAATTTCTGTTCCCTATATGTTCTATAAAATTGGTATTTTTCTCTTTGTTGAAAACTTTCATTAAGAACATTAATTGAATAGTTAGGCTTGTAGTGCAAATATAGCTTTGTTGTCACAAGAGAGAGCAACTCTTGTTGGTCTCCTGGCAGAATAAACTATTGGAAAACTTTGTCTTTTTCAGGAATATATGTTTTGTCAAGCTAATATAATTTGGCTGAGGTAGTGGCTTTGCATCAGTTGATTTTGATGTCACTCCCTTTTGTGTTACATATTTAATGGATTTTCTCACCAGTACTATTGTAAGGTACTGGAAAAGATTCATTGCCAATCTTATTTCCCTCACAAGGTAAGATGGGGGATGTGGATGACTTTTCAAAAGCCTTTGTTATATTCAAGTCAGCAGCTGGTATTTATATGGTTGTGCAAATAGGAATAAATTTGGTTCCATGATGTTTGTCA
This sequence comes from Scyliorhinus torazame, assembly GCF_047496885.1. NCBI lineage: Eukaryota > Metazoa > Chordata > Chondrichthyes > Carcharhiniformes > Scyliorhinidae > Scyliorhinus > Scyliorhinus torazame. Next base: position 261,916,228 of record NC_092716.1, read on the forward strand.
GTATTTTTTCTTGCACAGGTTCTTTTTGGTTCAGCACCGATGGAAGTTGGGAGATGAATAGATGTCCAGCAGTTTTAAAAAGTTAAATAATTGAGAAGGCAGACTATTATATCGTGTATTTCATAGGCCATGTTTAAAATGTCTTTTTATTCTTTCACGGGATGTGAGCATTGCCAGCTTGGCGAGCCGTTATTGTTCATCTCTAATTGTCTTCAGGAGGTGGGTTTGGGCCACCTTCGTGAAGCACTACAGTCCACGTTCTGCAGCTGTACCCATATTGATGTTCGGAAGGAATTTCATAGAATTTACAGTGCTGAAGGAGGCCATTCGGCCCATCGAGTCTGCACCAGCCCTTAGAAAGAGCACTCTACCCAAGCCCACACCTCCACCCTATCCCCGTAACCCCACATAACCTTTTTGGACACTATCGGCAATTTAGCATGGCCAATCCACCTGACCCGCACAACTTTGGACTGTGGGAGGAAATCGGAGCACCCGGAGAAACCCACGCAGACACGGAGAGAATGTGCAGACTCCGCACAGACAGTGACCCAAGCCAGAAATAGAACCTGGGACCCTAGAGCTGTGAAGCAACTGTGCTAACCACTGCACTACCGTGCTGCACAAGGAAGTTCCAGGAATTTGACCCAGTGACGGTACAGGAACGACAATATATTTTCAAGTCAGGATGGTGCATGACTTGGAGGGGGACTTGCAGATGGTGGTGTTACCATGCATCTACCGCTCTTTTCCTTCTAGGTGGTAAAGATGCAGGTTTGGAAGAGCCTAGGTGAGTTGCTGTAGTGCATCTCGTAGATGGTACACAGGTATTGGGCTGCTTTGCCCTGGATATTTGGCCCATGCAGTACAAAACAGTCGATCCAGTGTTATTGGAACTGCACTCGTGTGGCAATTGCGGTGTATTCCATCACATTCCTGACTTGTGCTTTGTAGATGATGGATGGGCTTTGGGGGCCCAGGAGTTGAGTTACTCACCACAGGATTCCCAGCCTCTGACGTGTTCTTGTAGCTACTGTATTTATGTGGCTGGTCCAGTTTAGTTTATCGTCAATGGTAAATCCCAGGATGTTGATGGTTGGGGTTTTAGCAATAGTATTGTCATTGAGTGTCAAGTGGAGATGGTTAGATTCATTCTTCTAGGAGATGGTTTCTTGATATCATGTGGAGTGAATCAAATTTGATGATAAACTGGTATCTGTGATTGTGGGTACTAAAACAAAATACCTCTCTCAAGTCGGAGCCACTTCGCGGAAATGCCCTCTGTGTCCTTGAGGGGTTTCCTGTATTGGCTGCTGCTGTACACCTTGCACCTCCTTGCCCTCACCTGTCACTCAGACGCATTGGCTGCCTTATTGCCGTCCAGTGGCGGAGATCCCCACTGGAGGTCCCTCTATGGTGGAGTCCACCCCATAATCTTGGGGACCTGAGGTAGAGAGTGTTGCATAGCAGTACCATACAACCATCCTTTGCACCGGTGCATGACTCCCAAGATGTCTGCCTTTTTATTTGAGGCCTTGTGGAGTCCATGGACCACATCTACGTTACATGTTTTAGGCTGCACCCTCTTCTCAGCTTCTTATCAAACCTTTTATTAAAGTTTGTTTGCGCTTCAGTCCCACACTGCTGATCTACAGGTACCCGTTGCGTAGAGGGGCCTGGCAAAACTTGCCATTAATAGATCCAGGCAGCAGGCAATCGAGGAGGTCACCCAGTCTGACTCTCTGTCCCTCTTCCGCGGCGTCATTCTTGGCCAGATGTCCCTGGAGAGGGAGCATGCGGCACCATTAGGGCTTTTCATGCCTGGTGGGCACCGCAGGGTCTAAGGTGCTTTATATACCCCTTTATTCACATTTTGGTATGAGTTTCGAAGTTTTAGTTGATCTTTGTTTAGTTTGGACAGTGCCCCATAAGGAGCGGCCACTTTTTTGATTTTGTCCCTTAAATTTGTTTACTTTTGTTTAATTAGTTGGAACTTAAAATAGCTCAGGAGTCAGGAGGGGGCCAAGTTGGATCATCCACTGAGCACTTTTGGCTGGAGATGGCTGCAAATAGTTCAGAATTGTATTTTGCATAAATTGGATATTTGTGGAGTCACCTTTCAGTTGTTTTAATTGTCCGCTATCATTTGCGACTGGATGAGGCAGTACTGCAGAGCTTGGATCTGAAATGTTGGTTGTGGGATTGCTTTGATCTCTGCCACATTCTGCTTTTTCTGTTTGTCATGCAGGTAATCCTGTATTGTAGCTCCACCAGGTTGACACCTTGGTTTTTAGATATTCCTGATGTTGCTCTTGACATGCTCTCTTGCAGTATTCGTTGAACCAAGGTTGATCTCTAGTTTGCTAATGATAGGGTGTGGGTATGTTTGGCCATGAGATTACAGATTGTGGTTGAATACAACTTTGTTGCTCTGAATGGTCGACTGCCTCATGGATCCCTAATTTTGAGTTGCATATAGTGAGTTTTTTAAGATTCAGAGTTAATTCCTGATCTGGAAAGTCCTGTGACTTCAGTGATGTGTGATGAACATGCCATAGACTAACAGTGGGTTAAATTGTAGGGTTGTAGCAAGTTATCTAAGCTAACTTTTAAAATGTTACCCATTTTTTAATTGTTGGTATGCCAGTCAGAATTACAACATTAGCAATTCTACTGCTAGCACCAAGTAAATTAACTTTGATTCCATTCGGCACATCAAGGCTGCACTGACCCTTCCAAAGAGCACTCTACCTAGCCCTGCTCCCCTGGCCTATCCCTGTAACCGCACGCATTGATCATGGCCAATCCACCAAACCTGCACATCTTTGGACTGTGGGAGGAAACCGGAGCACGCGAAGGAAACCCACGTAGACACGGGGAGAACATACAGACTCCGCACAGGGAGTGACCCAAGGCCAGTAGTGAACCCAGATCCCTGGTGCTGACAGGCAGCAGTGCTAACCAGTGTGCCACCATGCTGCCCCTCATTAATCTTCTCTTTTCTCTCAATCCTCTAAATTCATAGGAAGTGACATTTCACATTTGATGTGATAATCTGAAATATGCTACAAAATATTAACCTCTTGCTCTCTCTCTCCACATACCCTCGTGTTCTCTTCACCTTCCACTTGACTTGGTATACAGATACAATTGAGGTGAAAACCTCAGGATTACAAATCTTAATGCCAGGTAGTGACTACAGTTACTATGCCATCAGTGGCTTGCTGTAGATGCAGTGCATATGAAATAGGAGCAGGAGTGGGCCATTTGGTCCTTCAAGCCTGCTCCATCATTCGACTAGATCCTGCTGATCTGCCTCAGCATCATTTTACTGCACTCCTCATTTCCCTTGTTAACTTTAGTACCTAGAAATCCTTTGACCTCTGCCTCGAATATACTCAATGACTGAGCCTCCCCAGCCCACTGGGGTAGAGAAATCCAAAGGACCACCATCCTCTTGAGTGAAAAAAATCATCTTAGCCTTAAATGGCCTTCCTCTTATTCTGAGACGGTGTCCCCGGTTCTTGAGCCCCCTGTCTCAACCAGGGGAAAATTCCTGCACCTACCCTGTCGAGCCCCGTAAGAATTTTGCATGGTTAGTTTGGGGGATTTTTGTTAAACCTCTTAACGTTTAAAATAAGTCACTGAAACTGAATGAGGCCAATAGCTTTCCAAGTTGCAAACCTGAGACCTATAACTTGCACCACAAATCTGGTAGCTGCATAGACCTGATTTCCATTGGTAATTTTAATTTCTTGTTTTACAAATTAGGCCAAGTTATTATTTTCTAAAAGAGACAACAGGGAAAATTATCATCAGTAAGTCACTGAAGGCTAACATGCAGTTGCAGCAAGCAATTAGAAAGGCCAATGGTAGGTTAGTCTTTATTGCAAGAGGGTTGAGTACAGGAATAGCAATGCCCTACTGCAATTGTACAGAACCTCTGTTTGACTGCACTTGGGAATGCTGTATGCAGTTTTGGTCCTCTTACCCTAGAAAGGATTTTGTTGTCATGGCGGGCATGCAGTGGAGGTTCATGGGATAGTAGGACTATCCTTTGAAGAGATTAGAAAAACTGGGCCTGTATTCTGTAGAATTTTGGAAAATGAGAGATGATCGCATTGAAACATGGAAAATGCTAAAGGGATAGACGGAATAGATGTTGGTAAGATGTTTGGGGAGTCTAGGACCAGAGGATACAGAATTGATGCAGTGCAGAAGGAGGCTATTTGCCCATCATGTCTGCACTAGTTCTCCAAATGAGCATTATGACTCAGCGCCATTCCCCTGCCGTTTCCCCGTACCCCTGCACAGCAGGGTCGCACAGGAGTTAGCACTGTTGCTTCATAGCGGCAGGGTCCCAGGTTCGATTCCCGGCTTGGGTCACTGTCTGTGCGGAGTCTGCAAGTTCTCCCATGTCTGCGTGGGTTTCTTCCGGGCGCTCTGGTTTCCTCCCACAAGTCCTGAAAGATGTGCTTGTTAGGTGAATTGGACATTTCTAATTCTCCCTCAGTGTACCCGAACAGGCGCCGGAATGTGGCGACTAGGGAATTTTCACAGTAACTTCATTGCAGTGTTAATGTAAGCCTACTTGTGACAATAATAAAGATTATATTCAAATAATCATCTGATGTCCTCTTGAATGCCTCAGCTGAACCTGTCTCCACCACACTTCAGTCAGCGCATTCCAGACCTCAACCATTTGCTTTGTGAAAAAGTTATTTCTCACATCATATTTGCTTCTTTTGCAAATCACTTTAAATCTGTGCCTTCTTGTTCTCGATCCTTTACGAGCGGAAACAGTTTTACTCATCTCCTCTGTTGAACCCCCTCTTGATTTTGAACACCTCCATCAAATCTCCTCTTGGCCTCCTTCTCTCCAGAAGGACAACGGTCCCAAACTTCTCCAATCTATCTTGATAACTGATGTTTCTCATCGTGGGAAACATTCTTGTAAACCTCTTCTTCACGCTCTCCAAAGTGTTCACATCCTTCCTAGAATTTCCCAGAATTTTACACTCTACTCCAGCTAAGATCTAACTAGTGTCTGTTATAAGTTCAGCATAAACACCTTGCTCGTGTACTCTATACCAGTATTAATAAAGCCCAGGATACAATGATTTATTAACTGCTCTCTCCACCTATTCTACTTTCAATTAAGGTACCTGCTGATATAAGCCCTGCATTTCCGTAAGAATTATATTTTATATACGCCATTTCAAAATATGGGCGAAGCCACTTAGATGAGAATTCTTTTACTCGAGAGGGTTGTGAAATTTTGGCATTCTCCCCAGAGGGCTGTGGAGACACAGTCATTGAGTATGTTTGACGTAGAGAACAACCGATTTCTAAATACCACTGACAAAAAGGTATGGAGATAATGGGGGCAAAAAGGCATTGAACTGGATGTCCGTCATGGTCATCTTGAATGGTGGAGCAGGCTCGATGGGCTGATGGCCATTTCTTCCTATGTTCTCATGATATGAAAAACATTATATGAAACTGATTGTTTCAGCTAAAAATAAATTTGCCACATTTTAACCCCCTCCCTATTAACACAGTTTTTCAAGCTATTGCCATCCATGTCAAATATGATCAATTTTTAAAATTGAATTCAGCTTTCCCTCATTGTTGGGTAGACATGGTTTGTTACCGTCACCAGCACAAGCTGTCGACATGCGTGGCTCAATGAGTAGGAGTTTGAAAATTTCTCTGACTTCTGGTTCAGACGCACCATGTTGCTACCCATATTCCTCTGAAATAACTGATGGCATTTTTTCAGTTGCTGCCATGGAAAGAGTTGTTATTGGGATGTACACTGAATAGAGAATCTCAGTGTGCCATTTGTAATTTAAGTTGCACTTTCACATCCTGATCTGGAAAAGGAAGAATGTTAGTTAAATATAGCCAGCTTTTGGGTCAATTTAGAACATTTTGGGTCACATGTTAAGTTTAGCCCGTGACCCTGGAAATCCAGCTAAGCACAGACAGCTCTGTTTTATTTTTAGTCGGATTTGTTTCCCAACTGATTTGAATGTTATGGATCTAGTGATTAAGAGCAAGCTGCTCTCATTGTCTCATTAGTGGGAAAAGGAACACCATGTTCTCTTTGAAAACTCCTGTGGTACACTGTATTATTTAAATTCATGGATGGCTCACAAAGCTCCAGTGTGGGTGCCTGAGCTGCCCACTAAATGCTCCAGGATTATTAGACCAGGCCTCTGGATTACTGTACTGTAACATAACTACTATACTAATTCCATTTTTATTAGGATTACGGATTTTCCTATAACCTGATTTCCAAGTCACTGGTGTCCTTTCTATCTTGTGTATCTCCAAATAGTGTGAAACTTAACATTTCATAAAATATATTTATAATAAGTATGGAACAGACGAGTACGGGGAAAAGGCCAGTCGGATGCTGGCACACCAGCTCCGTAAGAGGGCGGCAGCGAGGGAAATAGGGGGAGTCAAAGATGGTGGGGGAGCCATGGCCCAGAGTGCAACGGAAATAAACAAGGTATTCAAGGCCTTCTATGAAGAGCTGTACAGATCCCAGCCCCCAGGGGGGGAAGAGGGGATGAGAAGATTCCTGGACCAACTGCAGTTCCCGAGGGTGGAGGAGCAAGAGGTGGCTGGTTTGGGGGCACCAATCGGGTTGGAGGAGCTGAGTAAGGGTTTGGGGAGCATGCAGGCGGGGAAGGCCCCGGGGCCGGACGGGTTCCCGGTGGAGTTCTATAGAAAGTATGCGGACCTGTTGGCCCCGCTACTAGTGAGGACCTTTAACGAGGCAAGAGAGGAGGGGATCCTGCCCCCGACAATGTTGGAGGCGACAATTTCCTTGATTCTGAAACGAGACAAGGACCCACTGCAATGTGGATCGTACAGGCCGATTTCGCTCCTTAATGTGGACGCTAAGCTATTGGCAAAAGTGTTGGCCACGAGGATTGAGGACTGTGTCCCGGGGGTGATACATGAGGACCAGACGGGATTTGTAAAGGGCAGGCAATTAAATACGAATGTTCAGCGGCTCTTAAACGTGATAATGTGCCATCGGAGGAGGGAGAGGCGGAGATAGTGGCAGCCATGGACGCGGAAAAGGCCTTTGACCGAGTAGAGTGGGAGTACCTCTGGGAGGTGTTGCGTAGGTTTGGGTTCGGGGGAGGGTTTATTAGCTGGGTTAAGCTCCTTTACAGCGCCCCGGTGGCAAGTGTGGTGACGAACCGGCGGAGGTCGGAGTACTTTCGGCTGTACAGAGGAACGAGGCAGGGGTGCCCTCTGTCCCACCTGTTGTTTGTATTGGCGATCGAACCCTTGGCCATATCACTGAGGGAATCTAATAAATGGAGGGGGGTGGTCCGCGGGGGAGAAGAGCATCGGGTGTCGCTATACGCGGACGACCTGCTGCTGTACGTGGCGGACCCAATGGAGGGGATGGTGGAGGTCATGCAGACTTTGAGGGAGTTTGGGGAGTTCTCGGGCTATAAGCTCAACGTAGGGAAGAGCGAGCTTTTTGTACTACAGGCAGAGGACCAAGAAAGAGGGACAGGGGACCTATTGCTGAGGAGGGCGGAGGGGAGTTTTCGGTATCTAGGGATCCAGATAGCCAGGAGCTGGGGGGGCCTTACACAAATTGAATCTAACGAGGTTGGTGGACCAAATGGAGGTGGACTTCAAAAGATGGGACATGTTGCCGCTCTTGTTGGCGGTTAGAGTGCAGTCGGTCAAAATGGTGGTCCTTCCGAGGTTTTAGTTTGTGTTCCAGTGCCTCCCATTCGTGATTACCAAGGGCTTTTTCAAGAGAGTAGGTAGGAGTATTATGGGTTTGTGTGGGCGAACCAGACTCCGAGGGTAAGGAGAGGGTTCCTGGAACGCAGTAGGGACCGAGGAGCGCTGGCGCTGCCAAACCTAGGGAGCTACTACTGGGCAGTAAACGTGGCGATGATCAGTAAGTGGGTTATGGAGGGAGAGGGGGCGGCATAGAAGAGGATGGAGATGGCGTCCTGCAAAGGAACGAGCTTGGGGGCGCTGGTGACGGCACCGCTGCCGCTCTCGCCATCAAAGTACACCACGAGCCCGGTGGTGGCGGCAACGTTAAGGATCTGGGGCCAGTGGAGACGGCACAGGGGTGCAGTGGGAGCCTCGGTGTGGTCCCTGATCAGGGGTAACCACCAGTTTGTCCCGGGGAAGATGGACGGGGGGGTTCCAGGGCTGGCATCGGGCGGGGATTAGAAGAATGGGGGACCTGTTCATCGACGGGACATTTGCGAGCCTAGGGGCACTGGAGGAGAAGTTTGAGCTACCCCCGGGAAATGCATTCAGATATATGCAGGTGAGGGCTTTTGTGAGGCGACAGGTCAGGGAATTCCCGCTGCTCCCGACACAAGAAATTCAAGACAGGGTGATCTCGGGTGTATGGGTCGGGGAGGGCAAGGTTTCGGCAATACACCAAGAGATGAAAGAAGAGGGGGAAGCGCTAGCAGAAGAGTTGAAGGGTAAATGGGAGGAGGAGCTGGGGGAGGAGATCGAGGAAGGTTTGTGGGCTGACGCCCTGGGTAGGGTTAATTCCTCCTCCTCATGTGCCAGGCTCAGCCTGATACAATTTAAGGTGGTTCACAGAGCGCACCTGACAGGGGCGAGGTTGAGTAGGTTCTTTGGGGTAGAGGACAGATGCGGAAGATGTTCAGGGAGCCCGGCGAACCATGTCCACATGTTCTAGACATGTCCGGCACTGGAGGGGTTCTGGAGAGGAGTGGTGGGCGCAATATCTCAGGTGGTGAAAGTCCGGGTCAAGCCAAGCTGGGGGCTAGCAATATTTGGAGTAGTGGACGAGCCGGGAGTGCAGGAGGTGAAAGAGGCCGGCATTCTGGCCTTTGCGTCCCTGGTAGCCCGGCGAAGGATCTTGCTAATGTGGAAGGAGGCGAAGCCCCCTAGCGTGGAGGCCTGGACAAACGACATGGCTGGGTTCATAAAGTTGGAGAGGATTAAGTTTGCCTTAAGGGGGTCTGCGCAGGGGTTCTACAGGCGGTGGCAACCGTTCCTAGACTACCTCGCGGAGCGTTAGAGGAAGGTCGGTCAGCAGCAGCAGCAACCCTGGGGGAGGGGGGAACGAGGGATTGTTTGAGGGGACGGATGAGCGGGGGATAACATGGAGGGTGGGGGGAAACTGGCACGAATGGGCGAGAGCCAGTGTATAAAGCTACGTAAATATATCATCTTACCATGTATATATCTTGCTCAGGGCGATTGTGTTATTTTGTTACCGGGGGGGGCGGGGGGGGGGGTTTATTGTTTGTAAGGGGAAAAAATTGTTTTGTTAAAAAACTTTAAATATATTTTTTTAAAAAAGTATGGAACAGGACATTATTTCAGAGTTTTAAGCTGTTTAAAACAGCTCCTCTATGATGGCCTGATGTAGAAATCAGTTTTTCACCTATAATAATTTGGCTAGACATCAAATCCTATTCCATGCGGTTTATGAACAAAAGAGAGAATTTTAGCTGTACGATTTAATCTATGTCGTGGTTCTCCTGAAGTTGGTTTCCGGGTTCTAGACAATAGTCAAGTGGCATACATGTTACAACGGGGATGGTTCTTTAACTTGGGTTGCTGAGCTGTCAATTAGATTTGTCCCTGCAAATAGTAAGAACATGTTTTGTGCAGTTTTATCCGGCATGAGAAGAATATTGTTTGGAGAAGGGAAGTTTGTCTTCTGTATAGGGTGGGTGGGTCATGAAACAGTAGGATCAGAACAATTTTGCGCATTCAAAAGTTACTAGTACAGTGTCAAGCACGCAGTAGCACATAGGAATTTTTAGGTAAATATTTTGAGTTAAGGGAATTACCTGACGCAGAACGGTAGGCAGTACTTTGGTATTTAGTCTATTCAAAATGGATTTCTGTATAAATTAGTATAGTTGCCCTGTAATGCTGAATGAGTTCTGTGGTAAACCAAGTAACTTGAACAAGTCCAGGTGTTGAGCACGCCAGAAATGGCATATCTGCGTAAGTGAAGATAAGTGATGAAAATTGGGCCCTCAAACTGTCTGGTAAAAGACAATCCATACGGCGGAGTAACTCCCGAGTAAATAACCCTTTAACCAGTCCTTTTTCTTCCTTTATGAAAAAATAGTACATTGGGCCATTCCATATACCATTAAGAAATCACGACTGTTCCTTGGATTGCCACCTTGCTGTGGTGGAGAGGCTTGGACGTTCCGTTGATCCCAAGAGCAATGCCAACAGGAGTCGAGAACAAAAGAACAAAGAAAAGTACAACACAAGAACAGGCCCTTCGGCCCTCCAAGCCTGCGCCGACCATGCTGCCTGTCTAAACTAAAATCTTCTACACTTCCGGGGTCCATATCCCTCTATTCCCATCCTATTCGTGTATTTGTCAAGACGCCCCTTAAACGTCACTATCGGCCCTGCTTGCACCACCACCTCCGGCAGCGAGTTGCAGGCACCCACTACCCTCTGTGTAAAATACTTGCCTCGTACATCTCCTCGAAACCTTGCCCCTCGCACCTTAAACCTATTTCCCCTAGTAATTGACCCCTCTACCCTGGGAAAAAGTCTCTGACTATCCACTCTGTCTATGCTACTCATAATTTTGTAGATCTCTATCAGGTCGCCCCGCAACCTCCTTCGTTCCAGTGAGAACAAACCAAATTTATTCAACCTCTCCTCATGGCTAATGCCCTCCATACCAGGCAACATCCTGGTAAATCTCTTCTGCACCCTCTCTAAAGCCTCCACATCCTTCTGGTAGTGTGGCGACCAGAATTGAACACAATATTCCAAGTGTGGCCGAACTAAAGTTCTATACAGCTGCAACACGACTTGCCAATTTTTATACTCAATGCCCCGGCCAAAGAAGGCAAGCATGCCGTTTGCCTTCTTGACTACCTTCTCCACCTGTGTTGCCACTTTCAGTGGCCTGTGGACCGGAAATGAAAAAATGAAATGAAAATCGCTTATTGTCACAAGTAAGCTTCAAATGAAGTTACTGTGAAAAGCCCCCTAGTCCCCACATTCCGCCGCCTGTTCGGAGAGGCTGGTACGGAAATTGAACCGTGCTGCTGGCCTGCCTGGGTCTGCTCTAAAAGCCAGCGATTTAGCCCTGTGCTAAACCAGCTCTGTACACCTAGATCTCTCTGACTGCCCATACTCTTGAGGGTTCTACCATTCACTGTACATTCCCTACCTGTATTAGACCTTCCAAAATGCATTACCTCACATTTGTCCGGATTAAATTGTCAGGAAGCAGCTCGGGGCAATGCCGTCAGGACTCAAGAAGATGAAGAAACAGCTCAGAAAAAAGATCAACGTTGAGCGATTTCAAGAGCCAAACATGCTCGTGAACTTCGCACAATGACAAATCTCAAGTGTCCATTCTAATGGAGTGGAGGAAAATTGGAAAGAGCTACAGCCATCTACTCAAGCTGTGAAGAAACCATTGGCCACAAGACCAGGAAACACCAAGACTGTTTCGACGAGAACACCATCCAAGACCTCATTGACAAGAGGAAAGCTCTCCGTGCCTGGCAAAATGACATCAGCATGGCAAAGAGGGAAACTGCTCAATTAGCCAAGGTGGAGGTACAAAGAATAATAAAGGCAAATCAAGAACCAAGCATGGGGTGAGAAAGCTAAGGAGCTCTAACTCCTCGCTGCCGAGCATGACACACTGAGATTCTCAGTCCCAATAAGGCAATATATGGACCCAATGTCCAGGGCCTCAACCGGTGCGGAGTGAAGAAGGAACTCTCTTGAGAGACAGAGAAAACATCGACCTTAGATGGAGAGAACACTTCTGAGAACTCCCAAACCGTGATACAGCTAGAGATGAGGACGTTTGAGGAAATCTCCCAACACTCCATTACAGATGATCTTAGACTCCCACCAAGTGTGGGCGAAGTTGAAGCCGCCATTAAACAAATTAATAATAAAAGATGCAGGAGTGGATGGGATTTCAGCAGAGATTTTCAAACTTGGAGAAGAGATCACCTGTAATCTCCATCAGCTATTCCTGAAAATCTGGGACAGAATAAATTCCTACCGAACTCAACGATGCTGTCATTGTCCTAACCAACCACAATAATGCTGTCATTGCCCCAACCAACCACAATGATGCTGTCATTGTCCTAACCCACCTCAATGATGCTGTCATTGCGCCAACCCACCTCAACGATGCTGTCATTGTCCCAACCCACCTCAACGATGCTGTCATTGCGCCAACCCACCTCAACGATGCTGTCATTGTCCCAACCCACCTCAACGATGCTGTCATTGCCCCAACCAACCACAATGATGCTGTCATTGCCCCAACCAACCACAATGATGCTGTCATTGCCCCAACCAACCACAATGATGCTGTCATTGCCCCAACCAACCACAATGATGCTGTCATTGCCCCAACCAACCACAATGATGCTGTCATTGCCCCAACCAACCACAATGATGCTGTCATTGCCCCAACCAACCACAATGATGCTGCCATTGCCCCAACCAACCACAATGTTGCTGTCATTGCCCCAACCAACCACAATGATGCTGCCATTGCCCCAATCAACCACAATGATGCTGTCATTGCCCCAACCAACCACAATGATGCTGTCATTGCCCCAACCAACCACAATGATGCTGTCATTGCCCCAACCAACCACAATGCTGCTATCATTGCCCCAACCAACCTCAACGATGCTGTCATTGCGCCAACCCACCTCAATGATGCTGTCATTGTCCCAACCAACCACAATGATGCTGCCATTGCCCCAACCAACCACAATGATGCTGTCATTGCCCCAACCAACCACAATGATGCTGTCATTGCCCCAACCCACCACAATGATGCTGTCATTGCCCCAACCAACCACAATGATGCTGTCATTGCGCCAACCCACCTCAGTGATGCTGTCATTGCGCCAACCCACCTCAATGATGCTGTCATTGCCCCAACCAACCACAATGATGCTGTCATTGCGCCAACCCACCTCAGTGATGCTGTCATTGCGCCAACCCACCTCAACGATGCTGTCATTGCCCCAACCAACCACAATGATGCTGTCATTGTCCCAACCAACCACAATGATGCTGTCATTGTCCCAACCCACCTCAACGATGCTGTCATTGTCCCAACCCACCTCAACGATGCTGTCATTGTCCCAACCCACCTCAACGATGCTGTCATTGTCCCAACCCACCTCAACGATGCTGTCATTGCCTCAACCAACCACAATGATGCTGTCATTGCGCCAATCCACCTCAACGATGCTGTCATTGCCCCAACCTACCACAACGATGCTGTCATTGCGCCAACCCACCTCAACGATGCTGTCATTGTCCCAACCAACCACAACGATGCTGTCATTGCCCCAACGCACCTCAACAATGCTGTCATTGCCCCAACCAACCACAATGATGCTGTCATTGCCCCAACCAACCACAATGATGCTGTCATTGTCCCAACCCACCACAATGATGCTGTCATGGCTACTATCTTGACGAATGAGACAAAGTGGACTGGGAACGACTGAGGAATCTCTCCACTTTACATCGCCAAGGAAGATCATCGCCTAAATCCCTGCTAGCTGCCTCCCAGTCTTTGAAGACATCTCTATGGAAAGTTAGTGTGGCTTCTGACCAAACTGGAACAGCAAACATTTGCACTGCTCAGTAACTTCAAGAGAAATGCCAAGAGCAATATCGATCACTCTGGATGGCTTTCATCAATCTGACCAAGGCTTTTGACTCAGTCATTCGGGAAGTGCTCTGGAAAACCCTGTCAGAAGGCTGGCTATCCTGAGAAGTAAATCAACATCCGACTCCTCCACAACAAGATGGTGGCCACAGTCCTCACCAGAAATGAAACAGAAACCTTCGAGGCAAAGACGAGTCCAGCAGGGATGTCATCGCCTCCTCCTTTTTTCCATCTTCATTGCCACCATCCTTCACCTTGTCAAGAGCAAGCTTCCTAGTGGAATGGACGTGATCTACAGGATGGATGGAAAACCTTTCAAGCTCAACTGGTTGAAATCCAAGAAGAAAGTGCCACTGACATCGCTCATGGAACTTAAGTATACGGATGACATCGCTGTCACCCTCTCAGAAGAGAATCTCCACGCCATGCTTGACACCTTCACAGAAGCATGCTGAAGAATCGGTCTTTACCTCAACCTCAAGAAGACTCCAGTCCCTTATCAATCCGCTCCGGTCCAAGATCCGGCCTCTCCCTCCATCAAGATCAATGGAGAAACCTGACCAAACGTGGAACATTTCCTATACCTGGGGAACCACCTCTCCTCTAAGGTTAACATTGATGCGGTGATCCAACAACTTATCCAATCCGCAAGCACCTCCTTCGGACACCCAAGGACGAGAGCCTTTGACAACAGTGCAACAACGACATCTGTGCTTACGCCAAGATCCTCGTATACAAGGGGTCGTCCTCCCAACTCTTCTATATGGCGTAGCAACCGAGACCACGTACAGACACCACTTCAAAGCCCTGGAGGGGTACCATCAACACTGTCTGAGACGGCATCTACTGGGAGGACAGGCATACTAACATCAATGTCCTTGAAGGTGTCAAGAGCACCAGCATCCTGGCCATGATCATCCAAAACCAACTCCACTGGGCCAGTCACAGTGGTTTAGCACAATGGGCTTGTAATGCAGAACACGGCATCAGCGCGGGTTCAATTCCCGTACCGGCCTCCCCGAACAGGCGCCACAATGTGGTGACTAGGAGCTTTTCGCAGTAACTTCATTGAAGCCTACTTGTGACGATAAGCGATTATTATTATTATGATGTCATTTTGCCCAGCTCCAGGAAGACTTCCTTACAAGAGGAGGCAAAGGAAATGGTTCAAAGACACCCTGAAGGTTCCCCTGAAGTAATGCAATTGGATGTCATGCCTAGGAGACTCTTGTTCAGAAGAGACCTACTTTGAGGAACATCCTGATTGATGGGACATAATTCTTTGAAGTCGCGCGACAGCAAGAGGAGGCCCGGAAAGGAGCCTGAGAAAGGAATACCAGCGCTCTCGAGTCCAAGGACTGATCCCACCTCTTGGGACCATCTGCCAAGTGTGCGGTCGAAGATGTGCCTCTATGATCGGGCTCATCAGCCATGTAAGAACCTATAGAACCCATTATTTTCCTTGGTGGACAAACATTTTAAAAAAATAAATTTAGAGTACCCAATTATTATTTTTTCCCAATTAAGGGGCAATTTAGTGTGGCCAATCCACCTCGCCTGCACATCTTTTGGATTGTGGGGGTGAAACTCACGCAGGCACCGGGAGAATGTGTAACCTCCACACGGACAGTGACCCAGGGCTGGGGTTGAACCTGGGTCCTCAACGTCGCAGTCCCAGTGTTAACCACTGTGCCACCGTGCTGGCCGGTGGAGAATCATACTCGTTAGTGAGTGATCGCCAAAGAAGAAGGGAGGAAACCATGAGAGAGAAGGAAATACAGGGAGACATTGGTAATGTAAGAACTTTGACCTAGTTTTACCAGGTGATCCTCACTATTTTGGCCAAAGAGTTTCACCCTCAGCCTCTTTCCTTTTCTCAGCAACCCCCATTGTATCTCCTAAATTTGTAATCTGGTGTTCTTCGACATATAGTAACTTCGGCCAAGTTAAATCAAGCTTCAGTTTGTTCATTAACAACATTGACATTTGGTATATATTTACATTATGCTCTTATACTATAGGTGAACAAAATTTGACTTTGAGTTATCATCTTGATTGAGTTGGCATCAATCAGTGTTGACATAGTTTCAACATTCTTATTGAACGTTGTAGCTCTTTTCCAGTTAATGACGACAATCGTGGCTGTTTTTGCTATCATTTGCACGCTTTCCTGCACTACAAGCCTGTGCCCCATTCAGCAAAAAGGTTTGTGACCCTTTCATTCTGTTGTCAAGATCACCCTAATGCAGTTCATTGCAATGGAAATATATCAAACTTTGTTCAGAAAAAATGTCTGAGTCCTTGTCAGGGAGAGAAATGAGTGGTCCTCAAAACAGTTTCTGCATGAGCTTTCAGAGCTGAAAGAAGACATTTGAGTTTGCATAATTCTTGAAACTCAACGTTGAGAAAAAGGAACATCCAGGGTGATGGAAACATTTCCAACTGACCCTGAAACACAATCACAGGTACAGGCAGACATTGAATACTTTGTACTTGAAAGCCAATGAGAATGCCCTCCCAAATAGAACATAGAACATTACAGCGCAGTACAGGCCCTTCGGCCCTCGATGTTGCGCCGATCTGTGAAACCACTCTAAAGCCCATCTACACTATTCCCTTATCGTCCATATGTCTATCCAATGACCATTTGAATACCCTTGGTGTTGGCGAGTCCACTACTGTTGCAGGCAGGGCATTCCACACCCTTGCTACTCTCTGAGTAAAGAACCTACCTCTGACATCTGTCTTATATCTATCTCCCCTCAATTTAAAGCTATGTCCCCTCGTGCTAGACATCACCATCCGAGGAAAAAGGCTCTCATTGTCCACCCTATCCAATCCTCTGATCATCTTGTATGCCTCAATTAAGTCACCTCGTAACCTTCTCTCTAACAAAAACAGCCTCAAGTCCCTCAGCCTTTCCTCATAAGATCTTCCCTCCATACCAGGCAACATTCTGGTAAATCTCCTCTGCACCCTTTCCAATGCTTCCACATCCTTCCTATAATGCGGCGACCAGAATTGCACGCAATACTCCAAATGCGGCCGCACCAGAGTTTTCTCCAGCTGCAACATGACCTTATGGCTCCGAAACTCAATCCCTCAACCAATAAAAGCTAACACACCGTACACCTTCTTAAAAACCCTCTCAACCTGAGTGGCAACTTTCAGGGATCTATGTACATGGACACTGAGATCTCTCTGCTCATCCACACTGCCAAGAATCTTACCATTAGCCCAGTACTCTGTCTTCCTGTTATTCCTTCCAAAATGAATCACCTCATACCTTTCTGCATTAAACTCCATTTGCCACCTCTCAGCCCAGTGCTGCAGCTTATCTATGTCCCTCTGTAACTTGTAACATCCTTCCGCACTGTCCACAACTCCACCGACTTTAGTGTCATCTTCAAATTTACTCACCCATCCTTCTACGCCCTTCTCCAGGTCATTTATAAAAATGACAAACAGCAGTGGCCCCAAAACAGATCCTTGTGGTACACCACTAGTAACTGGACTCCAGTCTGAACACTTCCCATCAACCACCACCATTTGTCGTCTTCCCGCTAGCCAATTTCTGATCCAAACTGCTAAATCTCCCTGAATCCCATGCTTCCGTATTTTCTGCTGTAGCCTACAGTGGGGAACCTTATCAAATGCTTTACTGATATCCATATACACCACATCAACTGCTTTACCCTCATCCACCTGTTTGGTCACCTTCTCAAAGAACTCAATAAGGTTTGTGAGGCACGACCTACCCTTCACGAAACCGTGTTGACTATGTCTAATCAAATTATTCCTTTCCAGATGATTATACACCCTATCTCTTATAAACCTTTCCAAGATTTTGCCCACAACAGAAGTAAGGCTCACTGGTCTATAGTTACCGGGGTTGTCTCTGCTCCCCTTCTTGAACAAGGGGACAACATTTGCTATCCTCCAGTCTTCTGGCACTATTCCTGTTGACAAAGATGACTTAAAGATCAAAGCCAAAGGCTCAGCAATCTCCTCCCTAGCTTCCCAGAGAATCCTCGGATAAATCCCATCCGGCCCAGGGGACTAATCTATTTTCACACTTTCCAGAATTGTTAACACCTCCTCCTTATGAACCTCAAGCCCTTCTAGTCGAGTAGCCTGAATCTCAGTATTCTCCTCGACAACATTGTCTTTTTCCTGTGTGAATACTGATGAAAAATATTCATTTAGCACCTCTCCTATCTCCTCGGACTCCAAGCACAACTTCCCACTGCTGTCCTTGTCTGGCCCTACTCTTACCCTAGTCATTCTTTTATTCCTGACATATCTATAGAAAGCTTTAGGGTTATCTTTGATCCTGCCTGCCAAAGACTTCTCCTGTCCCCTCCTGGCTCTTCTTGGCTCTCTCTTTAGGTCCTTCCTCGCTAACTTGTAACTCTCGAGCGCCCTAACTGAACCTTCATGTCTCATCTTTACATAAACCTCCTCCTTCCTATTGACAAGTGTTTCGACTGCTTTAGTAAACCACGGTTCCCTCACTCGACCACTTCCTCCCTGCCTGACAGGTACATACTTATCAAGGACACGCAGTAGCTGTTCCTTGAACAAGCTCCACATTTCCATTGTGCCCATCCCCTGCAGTTTTCCTCTCCATCCGATGCATCCTAAGTCTTGCCTCATCGCATCATAATTGCCTTTCCCCCAGATATATCTCTTGCCCTGCAGTATATACCTATCCCTTTCCATCACTAAAGTAAACGTAATCGAATTGTGGTCACTATCACCAAAGTGCTCACCTACCTCCAAATCTAACACCTGTCCTGGTTCATTACCCAGTACCAAATCCAATATGGCCTCGCTTCTCGTTGGCCTATCTACATACTGTGTCAGGAAACCCTCCTGCACACATTGGACAAAAACAGACCCATCTAAAGTACTCGAACTATAGCGTTTCCAGTCAATATTTGGAAAGTTAAAGTCCCCCATAACAACTACCCTGTTGCTTTCGCTCCTATCCAGAATCTTCTTTGCAATCCTTTCCTCTACATCTCTGGAACTTTTCAGAGGCCTATAGAAAACCCCTAATAGGGTGACCTCTCCTTTCCTGTTTCTAACCTCAGCCCATACTACCTCAGTAAACGAGTCCTCATCAAACGTCCTTTCTACCACCGTAATACTGTCCTTGACTAACCCTCTTTTAAATTTTAAAAAATTCTCCTATTTCACATTTTCTCCCACATTTACACCCATCAATAATAAATAATAATCAGCAAGATATGTCAATCCCCATAATAACAACGATCCCATCTACCCATCAACCCCTAAACCTCAACCTGCATGTTTACATAAAAAAATGACAAAAAGGGATCAGGGATTACCCGTAGTCACCCTTAATCTACACAGCTCCCCCCCCACCCCGCACCAAGTCTCCAGCTCCTCCCATCCACTGCCTCTTGTAAAACTCCTCCTCCCAACCCCGGTTCCTTCCCCCCCCCAACTTTCCACCCCGGCTAGACCACTCGGACCCTGTTCTGCCAGGCTCCGATGGCCGCAGCCCCTCCCCCCACCTCACTCCCGTTCGCTGGCCGGTTTAAGGCCCCCGCCCAGGCCCCTTTCCCCCTTGCCCGGCCCTAGGAAAGCCCAAAGATCCCTTTTCAGCACACAAACCCTGCATATCCACCTACACCCCAAAGAGCCCTCATTTCGAGTGAAAGTCCCGTCCCTTCCCTTGACCAAATGTATACAACATTGGCTCCTTTAGCCTCTACACCCGCGCGCAGTGATACAAAAAAGAAGAAAATACAGTCATGAGGTTACATCGGCACATGGCCATTCCTCAATTTGTCAGTTCTGCCACAGTCCTTCTGCTTTCGCAAACTCCTTCGCTGCTTCCGCCGTTCCAAAATAAAAGTCCCTGAGCTTGTAAGTCACCCTCAGCTTCGCTGGATATACAATGCCGCACCGCACCTTGCTAATGTACAGTGCCCTCTTCACCCGGTTGAAGGCAGCCCGCCTCCTCGCCAGCTCCACTGTAAAGTCCTGGTATACACGTATACCAGCTCCAGCCCACTGCAGCACCTGCTTCTGCTTGGCCCAGCTCAGGACCTTCTCCTTCACACTATACCTACGGAAGCACAGAGTCACTACCCTTGGCGGCTCACTCGCCTTTGGCACAGGCCTCCATGACCGATGAGCCCGATCCAGTTCATATCAGGAGGGATCCTCCCCTCCCCCAATAGTTTTGCCAGCATCGCGGCAAAATACTCAGTCGGCTTCGGTCCTTCAACTCCTTCGGGCAGCCCCAAAATCCTTAAATTCTGTCGCCTGGATCTGTTTTCCAGGTCTTCCATTTTTCCTCGCAGATCCTTGTTAGTGTCCATCACCTTCCGCATCTCCTTCCCCATTGAGGCAAGTCGATCACCGTGCTGCAATACCGTCTCCTCCTCTTCCTTCAGCGCCTCCCCTTGCTCTCGCACCTCCGCCACTGCGCTGGCCACCGCCGTCCTCACCGGGGAAACCGCCTCCTCCCCCAGCGCACTCAAAACCTCCCTCATCTCCTTCCTCACCGTCTCCATGCATTTCGCAATCTGCGCCAACTGCTTTTCGAATTCCTCAGCCATCACCGTAGTTATTTCTTCAGCCGTAAGCAATGCGGCCACCCCTGGTGCTCCAGCCTCCATTTTCCTTGGTGACCCCGTGGTGACCTTTCCACACCCCGACGGACCTTCAGCTGTTTTTTTTTACGGCCGTTTTTTTGCTCACCCTCGACATTTTTCATTTTTTACTGTGCCTCCTCTGTGCCTTCTCCCTGCTTTTGCCGCCTCCGTGGACCCTGGGACCGGGCTTAAAGCCCCGAAAATGCCGCTCCCGAACGGGAGCCCTCCATTGTGCGGCCGCCTCCCGCCCGCCGTCACCGGAAGTCCCCTCCCCCTCTTTTACCACCTTCCCTGAGGTTACTGAAATATCCAAACCCCGGCACCTGCAACAACCATTCCTGTCCCTGCTCTATCCATGTCTCCGAAATGGCCACAACATCGAAGTCCCAGGTACCAACCCATGCCGCAAGTTCACCCACCTTATTCCGAGATGCTCCTGACATTGAAGAAGACACACTTTAAATCACCTTCCTGCCTGCCGGTACACTCCTGCAACTTTGAAACCTTACTCATGACCTCACTACTCTCAACCTCCTGTAAACTGGAGCTACAATTCAGGTTCCCAAGCCCCTGCTGAACTAGTTTAAACCCTCCCGAAGAGCATTAGCAAATTTCCCCCCCAGGATATTGGTACCCCTCTGGTCCAGGTGTGACCATCCTGTTTGTAGAGGTCCCACCGACCCCAGAATGAGCCCCAATTATCCAGAAATCTAAAACCCTCCCTCCTGCACCATCCCTTTAGCCACGTGTTCAACTCCTCTCTCTCCCTATTCCTTGTCTCGCTAGCACGTGGCACGGGTAACAACCCAGAGATAATAACTCTGTTTGTCCTAGATCTAAGTTTCCACCCTAGCTCCCTGAATTCCTGCCTTACATCCCTATCCCTTTTCCTAAATATGTCGTTGGTACCTATGTGAACCATGACTTGGGGCTGCTCCCTCCTCCCCCTTAAGGATCCCGAAAACACGATCCGAGACATCACGCACCCTGGCACCTGGGAGGCAACACACCAACTGCGAGTCTCTCTCGTTCCCACAGAATCTCCTATCTAACCCCCTAACTATCGAGTCTCCAATGACTAATGCTCTACTCCTCTCCCCCCTTCCCTTCTGAGCAACAGGGACAGACTCTGTGCCAGAGTCCTGTACCCCATGGCTTACCCCTGGTAAGCCCCCCCCCCCCCCCCAACAGTATCCAGAGTGGTATACTTGTTACTAAGGGGAACAACCACAGGGGATCCCTGTACTGACTGCTTCCTCCCAGCCCCTCTCACCGTCACCCATCTATCATTATTCTTCGGAGTAACTACATCCCTGAAGCTTCTATCTATGACCACCTCTGCCTCCCGAATGATGCAAAGTTCCTCCAGCTCCAGTTCCCTAATGCGGTTTCTGAGGAGCTGGAGATGGGTGCACTTGCCACAGATGAAATCAGCAGGGACACTGACGGCGTCCCTCACCTCAAACATTCTGCAGGAGGAACATTGCACTACCTTCCCTGCCATCCCCTCTAGATAAAAAAAGAAAAAGAAACAGAGAGCTTACCTGTTATTCACTCCCCTTCTCAGCAAGCACTCACTCAGCAACCTCTGAGCCCTGCACGATAACACCCGAGGGAAAATAAAAGAAAAAGTACTTGCCAGTCACCAGCCAGCCCCTTACGTGCAGGCTGTGACGTCACGGTTCAACTTCTTTCTTGATCTTTACAGCGGTTGTTTTTTTTTGGTTAGAGGAGGGGGTAGGGGGGGAAACACTGAAGAAGTCTTTCGGGTTTAAGTGTCACTTCACAACAGCTCCTCCACAAACCACCTTCAAGTTAGGATGACCACAATGCACGTATGCAAATTTCCCCCGCGACAGCCAATCAGCAGCTCCGCTCTACTGCCTTCTGCTGGATGCTTGACTTCACTTGAACAGCTAGGGTTTCTTGCTCAGGTACACCTTCAAGTTAGGATGATCACAATGCATGTATGCAAATTTCCCCCACGACAGCCAATCAGCAGCTCCGCTCTACTGCCCTCTTCAACAGTATCTCTGAAAACTGAGTGAATGCAGGGATGGAAGCGAGAATCTGATGTAAGCATGGAAAATCTGCTTAAGGAGAAGTAAACTGGTGGTCACTTTTCCCTTACTGACCCCTCATTTACGTTTGGGGGAGGGGGATAACTGATTTATTTCAAAATAAAATAATTGTGCAAGTACTTGTTACCATAATGAACAACAAGAACGGAATTATTTTGGGTAATCCAAGTTTTGGAGAATTGATTCAGTGAAATGGTATCTGTATCTGTTGTGACTACTCCTTTTGCTCCTGGGGGTTGCAAATAATGATGTATTTATGGTACCGTTGCAGACTTCTGATCTAGTCTGGATATTGTTGGGCCATGACAATTGGCCTGATTGCATTTTTTACCAACGCCTGCACTTTATTTACATAGAGTGGGCATCCATTGGAAACCAACAGGAAGTATAACCTAGCCCCAGGGTGCAGAGACATTTTTAAACTGTTGCTAAGATTGACTAACTTGGCACTAATCCAGAGATTAACTCTATGGGAGAGCTGTTAGTGTGGATTTACTTGCTCTGCGCCTTTCCATTGCTACCCCCCCCCCCCCCCCCCCCTCCATAAATGTTTTTTTAAATTTGTTTTTGTGATGTAAGTGACCAGTGACCTATTGTCTGAGGACATGGACCCAACCCGGTTGTGCAGGATGAGGTTCACACGTAGGCCAGCTTAGGTATGTGCAACACATCCTTCTCTGCCATTAAACCAGCGGAGTTTCATGAGAAACATTGCAGCTTTCACAACTTCTCATCCAATGTTTCCACGGTTATGTTTCTCATTTAAACCTCAATTTGTCCAAGTCTGCCCATGTGGGGCGGCAAGGTGGTACAGTGGTTAGCACTGCTGCCTCACAGTGTCGAGGACCTGGACCTGGGCCATTTTCCGTGTGGAGTTTGCACATTCTCCCCATGTCTCCGTGGGTTTCACCCCTACAACCCAAAAAAGATGTGCGGGGTAGGTTTAAAAAGAAAAGTTTGCCCATGTGATGTGGCTCTCTTTTCCTGATGCAGCCTGTCCAGTTGGATGAAGTTCTAGATTAATTAGCTCTGTCAGCGTCTTCATTGGTCTTGAGAATGAAGGGGAGTGCAAATATGATACAGTTTAAGTATTGTATTTAATAGCTTGAGCCCTTTTGTCATGACAACCTGGGCTAGTGTGCGGTCAATTCCAGCCCCACTTGACCCATAGTCACAACACAGGCAAAATTAGATTTTATTTAAAATACCTGTGGTCCTTGGTTGAGCCAGATAAACTACAGTAACAAAATTTGTAACCTTAAAAGTATTATAATTTAATAGGCAGAAAATGTAACTGACTATGATCCTTCTGCCCCCCTTTCACTCTGCCCTTCTTTCTCTCTCTCCCACCCCTCCCTATGCCTCTCGATATTTTATGCACATATTTATATTGGAAAGGGAAAGAAAATATTTTTTTATTAAAAAAAGGATCTCTGATGTACTGGCATGACTTCCTGTCAATGTCTTTTTGTAGTTCAAGCTTTCGTTTTGATACAACTTCCTTCTAGACTTGAGATGTTGGCTACCTTCTCTGCCAATTCAGCATCATTTTAAGTTCACAGCAAAGGGTGTGCCAGGCGTTTCAGAACAATAGAGCAGTTATTTCACTTCAGCAAACAGGAGAGAGAGTTCCTTTCACTTCCAAGTTCTAAACACTTCTGCTAAGTTCTCTCAAAGCATTATTCAGGAAACCAATCACTGACTGTTGTCAGACAGAACACCCTGGCCAACCCACTGGGTGTCAGTTAACCAATCAAACCGACTTCCTCCAAAACTAGTTCCAAAGATCCACCCGGTGCCGAGTCTGGTTTCTCCTCTCCAAAGTACAAAATCTGGGAACAGTGTCCCGGGTAAACAGGCTGTTTCAACTTTGGGTTTTCTGCTTAAAGGCACATCCCGATTTATGATCCACAGACCAAAATAATAAAAGAAAAGAAATGGGAACAAAGGAAATATGCTGGAAGGACTCATACACTTTGAGCAAACTATTTATTGCTGATTGACAAAAGGGTGGCTGTACTTTAATCGATAGGGTTTGACAATGCTTGCAGCTCAGTACCAAGTTTTCCCTAAAACCAAAATAATTTTGGTTTGTAAACCTGGCTAAATTTGGTCGTCTTTAATCTGTGATCAAAAGCAATGTTCATGATCACTTAAAATAGCTAATAGAAAATGTCACTATGGAGATGCTATCACAGTAATTTAGTGAACTTCTTACCGAGGGCAGCATGGTAGCACAAGTGGCTAGCACTGTGGCTTCACAGCGCCAGGGTCCCAGGTTTGATTCCCCGCTGGGTCACTGTCTGAGCAGAGTCTGCACGTTCTCCCCGTGCTTGCGTGGGTTTCCTCCAGGTGCTCCGGTTTCCTCCCACAGTCCAAAGACATGCAGGTTAGGTGGATTGGCCATGCTAAATTGCCCTTCGTGTCCAAAAAGGTTAGATGAGGTTATTGGGTTACGGGGTAGGGGGGAAGTGAGGCCTTAAGTGGTTGGTGCAGACTCGATGGGCCGAATGGCCACCTTCTGCACTGTATGTTCTATGTTCCTTTGCACTGGTTGTCAATATTTTAGGTGGGCCTGTTGTAGGGAATTATTAAAATGTGGGACGGTAGAACAGTGGTTGGCACTGTTGCTTCACAGCTCCAGGGTCCCAGCTTTGATTCCCGACTTGAGTCGCTGTCTGTGTGGAGACTGCACGTTCTCGGTGTCTGCATGGTTTCCTCTGTGTGCTCCAAATTCCTTCCACAAGCCCCGAAAGACATGCTGTTAAGGTCATTTGGACATTCTGAATTCTCCCTCAGTGTACCCGAACAGGCGCCGGAATGTGGCGACGAGGGGCTTTTCACAGTAACTTCATTGCAGTGTTAATGTAAGCCTACTTGTGATACTAATAAAGGTGGTTGTTACTGCCTCCAGCATCCAGGTAACTGTCTCCCTTGATGTGCTTCAGAGTCTGAGCCTCCAGCTTTGAGCCAAAGTTCCTTGAGCTATAAGCACTTACTGCAGACTTGTTTACTCTGGATCACACCGACATCCAGGCTCTCTCACATGCTGCAGCCGTGGCACAGCACCTGTCCTGTCATCCATAATGTGTTTTAATTAATTATATTACCCACTTATCAAAGTTGCTTTTTAAAAGATATTTGATTGACTTTGCCACCAAAACAATGCAACAATTGTTCTGGATCTGAATTTTCTCACAATGAAAAATAAACATGTATTTTATTTCTGAACATCTAACAAGGCACTAACAAAATCGCAGGTAGTTGTTACTTTGAAATAGTTTCAGGTTGATTACAGTTAGTGAAAGAGGAATTTCAACTTTTTTTTTTACTGTGTAAATTATGTATGGAATGTCTATGAAACAGAAGATGAGACTTGTAACTACATTGCAGTTTTTGTTTGGAATAATGGGACCTGGGTTTGATTCCGGTCTTGGGTGACTGTGTGGAGTTTGCATGTTCTCCACATAGAACATAGAACATTACAGCACAGAACAGGCCCTTCGGCCCTTGATGTTGTGCCGAGCATTGTCCGATGTCTATATGGGTTTCCTTCGGGTGCTCCAGTTTCCTCCTACAGTCTGAAGATGTGGTTCGGTAGATTGGCCGTGCTAAAATTGCTTCTTAGCGTACCAAGGTGTGCAGGTTCGGTGGATTGGCAATGATCAATGCTGGGGGTTATGGGGATAGGGTGGGGGAGTGGGCCTAGGTAGAGTGCTCTTTCAGCGGGTTGGTGCAGACTCCATGGGCTGAATGGTCTCCTCCTGCACTGTCGGGATTTTATGCATTCTCTTTTGACTATTGCATTCAAGAAGTGTTTGTCAAATGTTGACGAGGTTTTCAGTGTTACTTTTTATAGATAAGTTTGGTATTTAGTGAAGCAAAACTATGACAAACAACATTAAATGCTCTCTTTACATTCTTGTTGCAAGTTTTGTTCGTTTTAAACACACTCGTGTCCTAGTTTTGTTCAGGTAAATTATACCCCAAAAGCCGGCATGGTTTGCATTGGGTTAGGAGTTTAATCCTCCAATGGCAGACAACATAATTTTACAAATCAATTTTGCATGGCAACATTTTGGGTACACCGGAAACTGCAGTATTTTGTTTAAATAGTCAATTAATTGCTGTGTTTTTCATGGTTTTAGATTTTGATAATTAGATCTGTGGTTCCTTCAATTGGTTCTGTGTGGGTCAGCCAGCGTAACTTAAATGATGAAAGAACTTTTGAAGTAGAAAACTAGCTAAGATTTTAGGGTAGAACACCACATTTTACATTTGTGCTTTCTAATAACTTGCGTAAGTATGTAATATCTAAAACTACAGTAATTTGAGACTCCTAAAATTTAAAAACAGCATAAGCAAACTCGTGTTTTTGGTCATAATGAACTTGGCTTTGAAATGTCTTGGTCTAATCCAGGCCAGAGCTTCCATGTAACAGTGTGGATATTTTGCAGATTGCCTGTGAATTTCCTCTGAGGGCAGTGTTTGATGTGATTCGGGGTCTGATTAGGAGTTCTACAGTTGCATGACATGAGTGCTTCTACCTTTCAATTCTGGAGAATGTGGCAGTAGCTACTATGACCAGCCCTGAGCTGGTTTGTTTGTCCA
Source organism: Scyliorhinus torazame (assembly GCF_047496885.1). Classification (NCBI taxonomy): domain Eukaryota; kingdom Metazoa; phylum Chordata; class Chondrichthyes; order Carcharhiniformes; family Scyliorhinidae; genus Scyliorhinus; species Scyliorhinus torazame. The sequence goes on from NC_092716.1 coordinate 261,943,254, forward strand.
TTGTTTACGAGGCAAGTTTAGTACTTCAGGTGGGGTCCTCTATAAGGAATTCATTTGAAATGTTGCGGTTCTTCCAAGCATTACATCATTTGCAGAGGGCAACTTGCTGAAGGGCTTCCGTACTGGTCCCAAAAGGCCACCAGGGTTTGAGGTGTGCTGGTGATAGGTTAACCAAGTAAGTCTGAATCAGCGTGTCTCCGCTAATGCAGCAGTTGTATTCTCTGGAGACTGCATATTTGCTGCATTGGTGTGGCGGTGAGATCCTTGCCACTACAGGCAACCAGGATAATGCTGTGAAAATCTTTGTACCACAGTAATAAGTCTACTGCACTAAATTACTAAATATAGTACAGTTAGTTCCTATACATCAACAGATGGCGACTTCATAAGTTATTTTTCCATGTCGTTTGTTAGGAGTGCTGAACCCATTTTGTGCTCAGGTTTATGGGGTAACCCCACATAGAAATATAGAAAATAAGCACCATTCGGCCTCTCGAGCCTGCTCCGCCAATCAGTATGATCATGGCTAGTGTCACCTAAAGCGGTATGTGACAGCTGTCTCCATTTATTGTCCACAAAGTTCCAGAGCCCCTTCTGAAAAGTCTTTTTTGTGGGATGTTGGAATTTTTGGGTCGTGCTTTGATTGACAGCCTCCTATAGAGAGGTAGTGTTAACTCCAAATTTTCTGAATATAGTTGTATCATCTGCTAATCTCTAATATTATAGTATTTGTGAAAATGTCAGAAGAAACTAAAGATTTTGTCATTCTATTTCAATAATTTGACTCCACTTAGCTTTAGAAACAGTCATTGGTGCCAGCCATGGCTTGTGCGCAGATAATGCTTTTGTCCTTGGTTTTGGCCACAGGTGCTGCCTAAAATATTGTTTTGTTCTCTGGGCATGAACCCATTAGAAACTGGGTCTTAATTGCTTCAACCCATTTCAATTGGCATCCTTCAGCTTCAAAAGGGGCAAAAGAAGCTTTCAGTCTTCAACGTGGCTGGAGTTGAATCTAAATTGGAGGTGGAAACACAATTTTTATCCTCCAACTAAACAGAAAGTAAATTGGAAGCTGCAGATCAGCCCACCTTCCTGCTACAATCTTCGATTTTCATTATCTGGTATTCGCTTCCTGCATTCATATTTCAAACATAATTGTAAAAGAAAAGCCGGCATCGCTGTGTGATCAGTTAATAGCATTGTTATTGATAAAGGTTGTTCAGATATGCGGGCGTAATGCTTGCAATATTGATATATGTTGTGCCACTGTGCATCAGGCAATGAACAGTGGGCAGCATGGTAGCATAGTGGTTAGCACAATTGCTTTACAGCTCCAGGGTCCCAGGTTTGATTCCCGGCTTGGGTCACTGTCTGTGTGGAGTCTGCACGTTCTGCCCGTGTGTGCGTGGGTTTCCATCGGGTGCTCTGGCTTGCTCCCACAGTCCAAAGATGTGCAGGTTAGGTGGATTGGCCATGATAAATTGCCCTTAGTGTCCAGAATTGCCCTTAGTGTTGGGTGGGGTTACTGGGTTATGGGGATAGGGTGGGGGTGTGGGCTTGGGTAGGGTGCTCTCTCCAAGAGCCGGTGCAGATTCGATGGGCCGAATGGCCTTCTGCACTGTAAATTCTATGAAAAAAATTCTATGAATTCCCCAGACTGCTTCCTCTTTTTTTTTGTGATTCCCATGCATTTTTTATGAAGCATAGTTCAACGCTTATCAGCGTATTTGTTTAGATGGAACCATCAGAACATTGTTAGTTTGAATTTTGTCATCTGTTTAAAATTAAATGGATTTAAGCATGAAGGGTTCCCTTGTTTTCTGTTACTTCTGGTGCTATCAAATGTACTGTATTTGGGAATTGAATGGTGAAGCATGGTATCATGTAACGTGCGTGATTGCAAATTTAATTTAGTAGGTGTGCTGTGGTTTCAAAAGTGAAACCGACTTGCACTTTTTTTTGGTGGTATTCTGGATCTCTGCCAATCCGAGCTGATGAGGGCAGTATCAAATTGTTTACGTGATTCTATGATTTCCCTTCCGGTAGTTTTAATAAAATGCATCAAAAGCTGAATGTAATGCTTTTTAAAAATTGAGATTGATGCCAAGTAAATTAATGGCATATATTTTTATTGAATTGAGTTGAAGCTTCTTGAGAATATTGTGAATGCTGCAAATCTGAAACGAAAATAGAATATTCACAGGAGGTTAAGCAGCATTTGTGAGGGGGGAGCAAACGGGGATAATGTTTCAGGTCTGTGATCTTTAATCAGAACTAGGAAAAGTAATAGGGCGAAAATCCGGAAAGATTGAATGACTGAAAAATGAGTCTTCCAGGACCAAAGAGAATGGTGATGGGACAAGAAAAAGAACAAAGAAGCAAAAGATGTGCCGAGAGCAGGTGTACTGATGTCTTCCACCGTATCACGTACCAACCTTTTCTTTTGTCTTTGAGATTCAGGGAGGGCTTTCCAGAACTGGACTTAAGACTGCTGACATGGCTATTGGTGTAGAGCAAAGGGAAGGTTGGATGTCGAAAGGCATGAGTCAGATGAACAAATATTGTTGTGGTCTTGGGATTGTGAGAGAATGGTGTTATACGGTTGGTGGACATTACAGAATTAGATAGGGCCAAGACTATAAAGGAACTCAACCACTGGGATGGTTTTATATTTGAGACTTTGAAGGCTGTGAAGCCCATACAGATCAGCAAGGGCAGGGATGATGAATCCGTAGAATAGACACCGTTTTAAATTTAATGGAGCACAGAGAATTGGAGGCTTTCCATGAATGTTCTAGTCTAGAGGTGACAGAAACATGGATGACAATTCAAGGGGAAGATGGATGGCGGTAGGCAGTGTTGAAATAGGTGGTCTTTGTGATGGAGGGGCAGAGGGGAAACTCGTCTCAGGATTAACTTGGACGCTACTGCTTTAAGCAGTGAAGTTCAACCTGTGACAGTGACCTGAATAGAGTGATAGAATTGGGAGGAGGGCATGGAATTTGTGGTTCTGAAAATGTTGGCTTGGTGTGCCCTATGTTTAACTGGAGGAAATTGTGGTTCATCTAGAAAGGATATTAGACACCCGAGTCCAATATCCCAGTGGAGGCATTGAGAAAGCCATTGGAGAGGTATATTTGGATGTCTTTGGCATTGCTGTTGAAACTGACATTTGATTACAGTGGATATATGGAACAGAAACAGGCCATTCAGCCAGCCAGTCCATGATGGTGTTTATGCTCCGCTTGCCATCTCACCACACTATGGGTGAAGAAATGTCTTATGAATTCCCTACTGGATTTCTTGATGACTATCTTGTATTGCTGGCCTCATCCCCAAAAGTGGAAACATTCTCTGTATTCACTATTAAAACCATCCATAATTTCAAGACTTCCTTCGTATTTCAAGACCAAAGAGACCCAGCCTGTCCATTCCTTCCTGATATGTACACCCACACATTTTTGATATAATTCCTGTAAATCATCTCTGCACCCTCCTCTCTGCCTCTATTCTTTTTAATAATATGGCAACCAGAACTGCATGCACTCTTAAGTGTAGTCTATCAAAAGTTCAATACCGATTTAGCATAACTTCCCTCTATTTCAATTCTTTCCCTCTAGAAATAAAGCAAAATGCTTGTTTTATTTTAATGGCCTTTCTAGCCTGAGGTGCGACGTTTAGTGATTGGTGTATTTGTCCTCCGAGTTCAATTTGTTCTTCTACCCCTCCTAAGCTTGCAGTTTCCAAATGATAGATGACCTCCCTATTCTTCTACCAAAATGTACTACCTAACATTGGTCAATTGTTTGCCCAACCTTTGGGTGGGCAGCATGTAAATGAGGAAGAGAACTGGCCATGGATAAACCCTTAGTCGACTCTGCAATGATGATGCAGGGATGGGAAGAGAGAGATGTTCATTTCCAAAGAAGTCATATTGGACTCTGTTTAACTCTCCACAAATGCTGTCTGACCTTTCCAGCACTTGAGTTTTCATTTCAGGTTTTCAGATTCTGCAGTATTTTGCTTTTTACATTGCTGGAGATGCTTTGATTATTGTTGGATTAATAAAAGTGGAGCAAATTGAGCAGTTGATTGAACTGGTCAGTGGAGATTTTGGGGAGGGTGGAGTGGATGACTATGTCAAATGGAAAAGAGGTTGAGGGGTTGGGCGGCACGGTGGCATAGAGGTTAGCACTGCTGCCTCACAGCTCCAGGGACCCTGGTTCAATTCCGGCCTCAGGTGACTGGAATTTTTAAATTAGAAGTTTAGAGTACCCAATGGTTTTTTTCGTGTTTAAGGGGCAATTTAACTTGGCCAATCCACCTACCCTGCACATCATTTTGAGTTGTGGGAGTTGAGACCCACGCAGACACGGGAGAATGGGGCTGGTTTAGCCCAGGACCTGGACAGCTGGTTTGTGATGCAGAACAAGGCCAGCAGCACGGGTTCAATTCCTGTACCAGCTGAGAATTCTGAATTCTCCCTCTGTGTACCCGAACAGGCGCCGGAATGTGGCGACTAGGGGCTTTTCACATAACCTCATTGCAGTGTTATTGTAAGCCTACTTGTGACAATAAAGATCAAGATTATTATTATTTTAAGATTTAAGATGTGCAAATCCGGGGCCGGGATCAAACCCGGGTACTCGGCACGTGAGGCAACAGTGCTCACCACCATGGCCGCCTGACTGTGGAATTTGCACGTTCTCCCCGTGTCTGCGTGGGTTTCCTCCGGGTGCTCCGGTTTCCTCCCATAGTCCTAAGCTGTGCAGGTTAGGTGAATTGGCCATGCTAAATTGCCCCTTTGTGTCCAAAAGGTTTGGTGGGGTTACTAGGTTATGGGTACAGGGTGGAGGCGGGGGCTTAAGCAGGGTGCTTTCCAAGGGCCAGTGCAGACTCGATGGGCCAAATAGCCTCCTGCACTGTAAATTCTATGATTCTATTAAATGAACTATGGTTGCAGTTGCCGTGAATGTCATTTGTATCTTTGGGTTGATTTAGTGCTGTATCAGGAGTTGGAATGTGATTAGAGACACCCCAACATGGAATTGCAGGAAAGATGTGCATCGATTTAGGATGCAACAAAACATTGAAGGACTTAGAGAGAAAATGGTAGCTGATTTGGTTTATCTAGGACGGGACAGGAGGTTCCCAATGTGATTTTTGTGGAGAGGGGTGCTGAGGGCCATGATGATGAAAAGAAGAGGGACAATACCTGGGGAGAGTGACATTGTAAATGATTCAGTGAACGTGTGGGTAAGAAAGCTGGTTGCATGGTCAGCAGCTTCATGGGAATTGGGGCAAGGAGTCGACAAAGTGAACCTCATGGACAAAATGCACTGGGGGGAGGGCATAAGGGAGAAAGTAGGAATTTGGGATTAGAGTGGAAGGGGCCTGGGAAAAGATTGACTTGAAGGGGGTACTGAACAGGTTCATGTTCTCACTTGTAAGTTGTGGTTGCATTCCTGAAAAGTGCAACTTCAAGTTAAACAGATTTTCACATTAAAATCGATGTAAAAGCTGTAATTAGGTTCTGTAAGACTTCTCATCAGAAAACAAGCATTAAAACATTAAGCTCTTGAAATGCCTTACATTGCTGATTCCTGTTTCAACAAATTAAATACTTTTAAAATAAAAAGTGCAAAAGAAATATACAGACTTTCTAATTGCCGACCTCTCCTGCTTGCCACAAATCTGCTCATGGGGCCAATTTAGCTCAATGGACTAGACAGCTGGTTTGTGATGCAGAACAAGGCCAGCAGCGCGGGCTCAATCCCTGTACCAACTGAAGTTATTCATGAAGGCTCAGCCTTCCCAACCTTGCCCCTCGCCTGGTGTGGTGATCCTCACCACCAGTCAGCTCTCCCCCATCAAAGGGGAAAGTAGCATATGGTCATCTGGGACTATGGCGACTTTATCTTGCCTTCAGCCTCCTGCTTGCTGCCTCTCCTCACCGAACATTCAGCTCCTCTGCTGCTCTCTGACCCCCTCGTGTTGTTGACTTTTCGGTTTGTGGCCTCTGCCCCTTCCTGACCCTGCCAGCTGCTGTGAATTGTTCATCTTGCCGTAACTCCCACTCCCTGGTACTCCTCGCCAATTCCCTCATTGAACCCTTGCTGTGAGCAAGAGCACTGGAGATGAGCGGCAAAAGGCAGGAACTTGCTGGAGGGTCAACAGTGAGTGGAAGGGCGAGAGAGTGGCAGAGGCCGACATTCAGAGGGGAAGGTGAGGGAACAGCAGAGGCCGCAAGGCAGAAGGCTGTCAGCGGGAGTGAAAAATTGGGGAACAGCGCAAGTGTTGATCAAGTCAGACCTTCGACAGACCTGGTGTGAAACAACTTCAAAACAAAACTCCCGACATTATGCGTAAATGTGAGTCCCATTAACTGACAGATGTTAAAACAGAATGATTTAAACTGGCAATTAAAGAAGTGGGACTTATTGTACTGAGCTCAGAATCAAGTCCATAAGAACATAAGAACTAGGAGAAGGAGTAGGCCATCTGGCCCCTCGGGCCTGCTCCACCATTCAATGAGATCATGGCCGATTTTTGTGGACTCAGCTCCACTTTCTGGCCCGAACACCATAACCCTTAATCCCTTTATTCTTCAAAAATCTATCTCTCTTTAGCTTAAAAACATTTAATGAAGGAGCCTCTACTGCTTCACTGGGCAAGGAATTCCATCGATTCACAACCCTTTGGGTGAAGAAGTTCCTCCTAAACTCAGTCCTAAATCTACTTCTCCTTATTTTGAGGCTATGCCCCTAGTTCTGCTTTCACCCGCCAGTGGAAACAACCTGCCCGCATCTATCCTATCTATTCCCTTCATAATCTTATATGTTTCTATAAGATCCCCCCTCATCCTTCTAAACTCCAACGAGTACAGTCCCAGTCTACTCAACCTCTCCTCGTAATCCAACCCCTTCAGCTCTGGGATTAACCTAGTGAATCTCCTCTGCACACGCTCCAGTGCCAGTACGCCCTTTCTCAAGTAAGGAGATCAAAACTGAACACAATACTCCAGGTGTGGCCTCACTAACACCTTATACAATTGCAGCAGAACCTCCCTAGTCTTAAACTCCATCCCTCCAGCAATGAAGGACAAAATTCCATTTGCCTTCTTAATCACCTGTTGCACCTGAAAACCAACTTTTTGCGACTCATGCACTAGCACACCCAGGTCCCTCTGCACAGCAGCATGTTTTAATATTTTATCATTTAAATAATAATCCCTTTTGCTGTTATTCCTACCAAAATGGATAACCTCACATTTGTCAACATTGTATTCCATCTGCCAGACCCTAGCCCATTCACTTAGCCTATCCAAATCCCTCTGCAGACTTCCAGTATCCTCTGCACTTTTTGCTTTACCACGTATCTTAGTGTCATCTGCAAACTTGGACACATTGCCCTTGGTCCCCAACTCCAAATCATCTATGTAAATTGTGAACAGTGTCCCTGAGGGACACCACTAGCTACTGATTGTCAACCAGAGAAACACCCATTAATCCCCACTCTTTGCTTTCTATTAATTAACCAATCCTCTATCCATGCTACTACTTTCCCCTTAATGCCATGCATCTTTATCTTATGCAACAACCTTTTGTGTGGCACCTTGTCAAAGTCCATGTAAGTGTTCTCATTGTTGGAGAGGTTGGTAGAGAGGGTTGAAAAATGGTAGATAATGGGGGGGGGGGGGGGGGGGGGGGGGAGGGGAGAGAAAGAAGGCAGGGGCCTCTCTTGGATAATTCTGTTGTGAATGGGCTCTTCTGGTAGATGAGAATGTGTTCTGTCCAGATGTTTTGATTGATGGCTCACCAGTTGTGTGCCACAAAGATTCTAGCCTATGCTCCTAGGACTTGAAGGAGTGATGATGAGGGGAGTTGAGTGATACCAGGAAGAATAATAAGGCTGCAAGGGAGTAAAGATTTCATTGGGCATAAGGTGGACATGAGGGAGTGGTTTACAGCTTCAGATGTCCAAACTCAGAGAGACCGTGAATCCAAGGACTGGTTGAGTGGAGCGTCTGTTGGTTGTCCAGTGCAAACAGCGGACTTTTGAAGCATTTTTTAAAAAACTGGCCTGTGGTTTAAGTTGACTAATTCCATTAATGGTGTTATGCAATTTTTGAAAGGTAGTTTTGAAAAGTCAATGACTTGGGCATAGCTGCATTTTACAGTTGGAAGCATTTACAGGAAAGTGGATTACTGTAGCTGTTATACTGTTGGGGATTTGGGAAAATTAACCCAGTATGAATATCCAGCAATAGTATGGAAACCTCCTCTTAATAGCACAATAGCCCAATTCAAATTGAAGTGATCCTTGCGCTGCTGTATTTTTTCAATTTACATAGATTACATAGAACATACAGTGCAGAAGGAGGCCATTCGGCCCATCGAGTCTGCACCGACCCACATTAATCCCTCACTTCCACCTTATCCCCGCAACCCAATAACCCCTCCCAACCCTTATGGACACTACGGGTAATTTCGCATGGCCAATCCACCTAACCTGCACGTCTTTGGACTGTGGGAGGAAACCGGAGCACCCGGAGGAAACCCACGCGGACACTGGGAGAACGTGCAAACTCCGCACAGACAGTGACCCAGCGGGGAATCAAACCTGGGACCCTGGCGCTGTGAAGCCACAGTGCTAATCACTTGTGCTACCGTGCTGCCCAAATTTAAATTTGGAATTGTTCCAGTTTGGTTTTGTGTTCTGTATACACGGGCTGAATTGCAGATTTGCAGTTACAGGGTGACCCAGTAACTGAACATATGGAAAATAAATTTAAATTTAGTTCTTGCTCTTCAACCAAAGTTATTTTAGAATTTCATTTCAAAGCACTAAGTTTCAATTGACTACAAAATGCACTTGAACTCTGCAAATATATACAAATATTGTTATTCTGGGTCCATGCAGCAGGGACTTCAGATTTATGCCCACGAGTATGCCTGACAGAAACATTTCTGCAAGCCCTTTGTGATGTTTCCTTAGGAAAGTCAAAGTGAGGGTTCTGAATGGTGTTAAATACAGTGTTATCTGGCTAGAATTCTAATTGTCTAATGAAAGAAGGATGAAGCAAAATAAATCACCTTTTTAAACCTTAACATTAATTTTCTTGTTGATTGCTGATTTGAAATGAGATAAATAGCCTGTCCTGTTCCATGAGATAATAGAATAAGCAAAAAGTAGAAGAATTTGGGGGTTCAAATTGGTAACTTTGTGAAGCATGCAGGACCATGGCCTTCCATATCTTGGACTTTCAGGTTGCAGTGGCTTTTCTGACTAATGTTACCCATTTAACTGGCCTTGCTGATGTGGCGTTTTGAAAAGGAAGAAATGTTGAGATGAAAAAACATTGTGGCTCGTCAGTTACCCACTTGCAATTGCAGATTATTTTCTGCTGCTACTATATTTGTAATTGGCACACCTGCATGTAGGCTGGAAGATGTATATTTGGATTGCCTTAAAGCAGGGATTTTAAATTGGAGTACTGTTGGTGCTGGCAGTGGGGAATTTTTTTAAAACTTTGTATTCATCGTGCAGCATAGGTTAGTATTCCGTGTGCAGTATAGGTTAGATACACTGTAGTATAGTTGCATAAAGAATATTGCTCGCTGCTCGGTAGTGGTCTCCAAAGAACACTTCTTATAGCAATGCAGAGTCCCTGCTGTCAACCATTCTTGTGATATTGATGAGCAAGATGGTTATTTACAGATTTGTAGTTGTACACCTGCTTGGAATCCTGATATTAAAAAGTAGTGTACAAGATGAACTATGACCCATCCAGGACAAAGAAGCCTGCTTAATTGGCACCCCATTCACCACCTTAAACATCCACTCCCTCCACCACCATGTGCACTGTGGCAACATTGTGTACCATTTCCAAGAGGCAAGCCTCTTTTGAAAGCACCGTCTAAACCAGTGACCGTTAACCATTAGAAGGACAAGGGCAGCAGATGCATGAAAAAACCTACCTGCAAGTTCCCCTCCAATCTACAAACTATCCTGATTTGTAACTATATTGTAAACTATATTTGTAACTATATTGCCATTTCTTCACTGTGGGTAGATTAAAATCCTGGACTTCCCTCCATGACAGCACTGGAATACCTACTTTACACCATTGTGGTTCAAGAATGTGGTTCACTACCATCTTCTTGAGGAGAGTTGGAGATGGGCTTTAAATGCTATCCTCGTCAGGACTGCTAATCCTATGAATGAATTAAAACCAAATATTAGCCATGATTGAATGTCGGAGCAGACTCGATGGGCCGCGTGGCCTAATTCTGCTCCTATGTCTTATGGTCTAACATATGTTCCAACTAACATTATTCAAGAGGAGTATTTATTTTTCCGCCTAATGGTATTTATGAATGTATATTTTTTTTATTACGCTGTCAAGGCGCAGTTTAAGTGTCTTCAGTCATTGATTAATTTGAATTTGTCTGGTTTCTGTTGTAAAAGAATCTCATTCTGTTTGCAGTTTTGTTAACAAAGCTATAAATAAAGCAACAAAACCTTTCATTTACATCTTTCATAACCACTGGATGTCTCAAGAACTTTATAACCAAAGGAGTGCACTTGAAGTGTCGTCACTGTTGTAATGTAGGAAATGTGGTAGCTAATTTGTGCTCAGCAAATTCCCACAAACAGCAATGTGATAATGGCTAGATAACCTCTTTTTCTTTGATGTTGGTTGAGACATAAATATTAAATAAATGTTAGATATGCATTTTTTCAGAGGTATTGTCACAAATGTCATTCCCTAAAATGCTAGTCTCAAGAGGACCATAGACTCCTCTTCTCTGTGAGAGCTGACCGGTGGTGATTTAACCTGAGGGTCACCATACCTCAGGCGAAGGGCAAGGTTGAGAAGGCGGGGTCTTCATGAATAACCTCAGCCGGTATGGGAATTGAACCCTTGTCTTTCAAACGATATTTTAATATATATGTTAATTTGTTACCAAAAGTAGTATGATAAGAGTGCTTAGTTTGTTTTGCAAATAATCAGGATGCCCTTTCCCATTGACTAGTGCCCTGTTAAACCTTTGCATTTCATTTGACAGCAACAAGGTTAAGTTCAAGGTACTTGTGGTGGGAAATTCCTGTTTAAATGTCGATTTCTGCACATCTGTGAAGCAAAGTAATTGCTAAGTGTTTTTTCTATGTGACTTGCTGTACAGTTTTTTGGGTATGGCTGCTGACTGTAAAATGATCAGGTTTGTATGAATTGAACCACAATGGTGTAAAGTAGGTATTCCAATGCTGTCATAGAGGGAAGTCCAGGATTTTAACCCACCCACAGTGAAGAAATGGCAATATAGTCACACATATGGTTTACAATATAGCTACAAATCAGGATAGTTTGTAGATTGGAGGGAAACTTGCTACTGTTTTCCCCTGATAGGTTTGCCTATCAGGGGAAAACAGCACCAGCCAGTGCTGTGGCACCATGGTTGGCTCTGATGTTCAGCAGGGAGGGTCAAAGCGCAGAAGCGCAATAGTCATAGGGAACTCTATAGTCAGGGGCACAGATAGGCGCTTCTGTGGACGTGAAAGAGACTCCAGGATGGTATGTTGCCTCCCTGGTGCCAAGGTCCAGGATGTCTCAGAACGGGTAGCGGGCATCCTGAAGGGGGAGGGCAAACAGGCAGAGGTCGTTGTACATATTGGTACTAACGACATAAGCAGGAAGGGGCATGAGGTCCTGCAGCAGGAGTTCAGAGAGCTAGGCAGAAAGTTAAAAGACAGGACCTCTAGGGTTGTAATCTCGGGATTACTCTCTGTGCCACGTGCCAGTGAGGCTAGAAATAGGAAGATAGAGCAACTAAACACGTGGCTAAACAGCTGGTGTGGGAGGAGGGTTTCCGTTATCTGGACCACTGGGAACTCTTCTGGGGCAGATGTGACCTGTATAAGAAGGCCGGATTGCATCTAAACTTGAGAGGCAGAAATATCCTGGCCGCGAGGTTTGCTAGTGTCACACGGGAGGGTTTAAACTAGTATGGCAGGGGGGTGGGTACCGGAGCAACAGGCGATGTTGCTGAAAACAGCGGTACTGGTGACCTGAAGTGCATATGTTTTAATGCAAGACGTATAACAGGTAAGGCAGATGAACTTAGAGCTTGGATCAGTACTTGGAACTATGATGTTGTTGCCATTACAGAGACCTGGTTGAGGGAAGGACAGAATTGGCAGTTAAACGTTCCAGGATTTAAATGTTTCAAGCGGGATAGAGGGGGATGTAAAAGGGGTGGAGGAGTTGCGCTACTGGTTAGGGAGATTATCACAGCTGTACTGTGGGAAGACACCTCCGAGGGCAACGAGGCTATGCTTGGTGTAGAAAATCCAGATTCCATGCTTTAATTTGTATTTGCAAATACTACGGTCGATTGTGAGCTGTTGGGATTTGGATTTAATTGGTCAAGTTTGGATGGATTATAATAGTTTTTTTAAGCTGAGCTCAAGTTGAACTCATTTTTTGAACTCATTTTGAGCTCAAGTTCATGTAGATGGTAGTTTACTGGTACAATAACAAGTTGTTTACAATGCTGTAGGTATGTACATAAGTATTGAAAGACTGCACACTTTGCGTTAAAATTAAATCTGAGGAATGTCAGTATGTTGGATAAATTAGTCAATTTTAATTTCCAGTGAGATCATTTGCAAAATATCTGTCCTATTTTCATTTTTACCAACCACTTAAAATCTGTCAACAGTATTTTGCAATGGGCAGTTAGAAGGAGTAGCAATATTTTATTTAATTTTTAATTCCTTTCATGGAGCTCTGAATGTTCTTGGTGCTCTTTAAAAAATAATTGTTTTGAAGGTTTGTTGGTGTAGCTATAAACTATAGAACATAGAACATAGAACAATACAGCGCAGTACTGGCCCTTCGGCCCACGATGTTGCACCGAAACAAAAGCCATCTAACCTACACTATACCATTATCATCCATATGTTTATCCAATAAACTTTTAAATGCCCTCAATGTTGGCGAGTTCACTACTGTTGCAGGTAGGGCATTCCACGGCCTCACTACTCTTTGCGTAAAGAACCGACCCCTGACCTCTGTCCTATATCTATTACCCCTCAGTTTAAGGCTATGTCCCCTCGTGCTAGCCATTTCCATCCGCGGGAGAAGGCTCTCACTGTCCACCCTATCTAACCCTCTGATCATTTTGTATGCCTCTATTAAGTCTCCTCTTAACCTTCTTCTCTCTAACGAAAACAACCTCAAGTCCATCAGCCTTTCCTCATAAGATTTTCCCTCCATACCAGGTAACACCCTGGTAAATCTCCTCTGCACCCGTTCCAAAACCTCCACGTCCTTCCTATAATGCGGTGACCAGAACTGTACGCAATACTCCAAATGCGGCCGTACCAGAGTTCTGTACAGCTGCAACATGACCTCCTGACTCCGGAATTCAATCCCTCTACCAATAAAGGCCAACACTCCATAGGCCTTCTTCACCACCCTATCAACCTGGGTGGCAACTTTCAGGGATCTATGTACATGGACACCTAGATCCCTCTGCTCATCCACACTTTCAAGAACTTTTCCATTAGCCAAATATTCCACATTCCTGTTTTTCCTTCCAAAGTGAATCACCTCACACTTCTCTACATTAAACTCCATTTGCCACCTCTCAGCCGAGCACTGCAGCTCATCTATATCCCTCTGTAACCTGCTACTTCCTTCCACACTATCGACAACACCACCGACTTTAGTATCGTCTGCAAATTTACTCACCCACCCTTCTGCGCCTTCCTCTAGGTCGTTGATAAAAATGACAAACAGCAACGGCCCCAGAACAGATCCTTGTGGTACTCCACTTGTGACAGAACTCCATTCTGAACATTTCCCATCAACCAGCACCCTCTGTCTTCTTTCAGCTAGCCAATTTCTGATCCACATCTCTAAATCACCCTCAATCCCCAGCCTCCGTATTTTCTGCAATAGCCTACCGTGGGGAACCTTATCAAACGCTTTGCTGAAATCCATATACACCACATCAACTGCTCTACCCTCGTCTACCTGTTCAGTCACCTTCTCAAAGAACTCGATAAGGTTTGTGAGGCATGACCTACCCTTCACAAAGCCATGCTGACTATCCCTGATCATATTATTCCTATCTAGATGATTATAAATCTTGTCTCTTATAATCCCCTCCAAGACTTTACCCACTACAGACGTGAGGCTCACCGGTCTATAGTTGCCGGGGTTGTCTCTGCTCCCCTTTTTGAACAAAGGGACCACATTTGCTATCCTCCAGTCCTCTGGCACTATTCCTGTATCCAATGATGACATAAAAATCAAAGCCAATGGTCCAGCAATCTCTTCCCTGGCCTCTCAGAGAATCCTAGGATAAATCCCATCAGGTCCCGGGGACTTATCTATTTTCAGCCTGTCCAGAATTGCCAACACCTCTTCCCTACGTACCTCAATGCCATCTAATCTATTTACCTGGAGCTCAGCATTATCCTCCACAACATTATCTTTTTCCTGAGTGAATACTGATGAAAAATATTCATTTAGTATCTCGGCTATCTCTTCAGACTCTACACACAACTTCCCATCCCTGTCCTTGACTGGTCCTACTCTTTCCCTAGTCATTTGCTTATTCTTGACATACCTATAGAAAGCTTTTGGGTTTTCCTTGATCCTTCCTGCCAAATACTTCTCATGTCCCCTCCTTGCTCGTCTTAGCTCTCTCTTTAGATCCTTCCTCGCTACCTTGTAACTATCCATCGCCCTAACTGAAACTTCACACCTCATCTTCACATAGGCCTCCTTCTTCCTCTTAACAAGAGATTCCACTTCTTTGGTAAACCACGGTTCCCTCGCTCGGCACCTTCCTCCCTGCCTGACCGGTACATACTTATCAAGAACACGCAGTAGCTGATCCTTGAACAAGCTCCACTTATCCAGTGTGTCCAACAGCAGCCTACTTCTCCACCTTATCCCCCCCAAGTCACGTCTAATGGCATCATAATTTCCCTTCCCCCAGCTATAACTCTTGCCCTGCGGTGTATACTTATCCCTTTCCATCCTTAACGTAAACGTCACCGAATTGTGGTCACTGTCCCCAAAGTGCTCACCTACCTCCAAATCCAACACCTGGCCTGGTTCATTACCCAAAACCAAATCCAATGTGGCCTCGCCTCTTGTTGGCCTGTCAACAAACTGTGTCAGGAAACCCTCCTGCACACACTGTACAAAAAACGACCCATCTAATGTACTCGAACTATATCTTTTCCAGTCAATATTTGGAAAGTTAAAGTCTCCCATAATAACTACCCTGTTACTTTCGCTCTTATCCAGGATCATCCTCACCATCCTTTCCTCTACATCCCTAGAACTATTTGGAGGCCTATAGAAGACTCCCAACAGTGTGACCTCTCCTATCATGTTTCTAACCTCAGCCCATACTACCTCGGAAGATGAGCCCCCATCTAGCATCCTCTCCGCCACCGTAATACTGCTCTTCACTAGCAGCGCCACACCTCCCCCTCTTTTGCCTCCTTCTCTGAGCTTACTAAAACACCTAAACCCCGGAACCTGCAACATCCATTCCTGTCCCTGCTCTATCCATGTCTCCGAAATGGCCACAACATCGAAGTCCCAGGTACCAACCCATGCTGCCAGTTCCCCTACCTTATTTCGTATACTCCTGGCATTGAAGTAGACACACTTCAAACCACCTACCTGAACACTGGCCCCCTCCTGCGACGTCAAATCTGAGCTCCTGACCTCTATACTCTCATTCTCCCTTACCCTAAAACTACAATCCAGGTTCCCATGCCCCTGCTGCATTAGTTTAAACCCCCCCAAAGAGCACTAACAAATCTCCCCCCCAGGATATTTGTGCCCTGCAGGTTCAGATGTAGACCATCCTGTCTGTAGAGGTCCCACCTTCCCCAGAAAGAGCCCCAGTTATCCAGAAATCTGAATCCCTCCCGCCTGCACCATCCCTATTTATTTTATTGTTCGAGTTCTGCCCATTTCAGTACCCAAGAATGAAAATGCCCCCTAAAAAAATCTGTTGCACACAGCAAATGTACACAAGGATATATGTTTTCATCTTTTAGTATTTTAAATTGAACAATAGTATTTTGATTACAAATGGAACTATGGATGCTAGTGCATTGCTGTTTGAAAACTTGCTTCCACTATCTAATCACAGTTGCACTTTGGTTCCTTAGCTACATGCACCATCCTAATTAAGCAAGAGATTATGAGATTTTACTAAGTCTCTATTAGACTTGTTGGGAGGGAGAAATGTACCTCTGAGATCTTTCTCTGCTGAGACCACCAGAATAAATATGTAATTTATTTTTCTGGAAAAATGTGAATTTGGTTTTTCAAAAAAAAAGGTAAAAATGTCATGAATTTAGGGTTTTATTGCACCATTTCCTCGCCCAAGATTGTGCAGAAATTCTCATAAGCAGAACTTATCCCATGAAATCCAGAAACAGCAATTTTTATGTAACCAGAATTGCGTGACCCAAGAGTTAATAATTGCCTTTACTTCCAGTAATCTGATTATTGGATTAAATGTCTCGTGCTACTCTAATACTCACTTTGGAATGGAGGATATTACACAGATCACAATTTTCACAGGATATAGACATCATGTATTCATAGTCAAGTACAGATGTGCTGCCAAGACATTTGGTAAAATGTTAATCGCACAATATAAAATTCTTACATTTCTATATAATACTGATTAAGTATTTCAGAGCACTCCATGTCATGAATTACTTTTGGAGTGGGGTGAATGTTATGTAGTCACTCTACACTAGTTGCACCACGTGCATCTGTGAGGTGAATGGTATTAATAGAGGGATGAATTTTGGCCAGGGTACCAGAATATCTGTGACCCTCAAATAATGTGGGGGGGGGGTTGGGGTTCTTAACCTCCACCCGAATGGGCAGACACTTGGTTTAATATATCATCACTTGGATGTTATCTTCAACAATGCAACAACTTCTGCATTAGGCCAAAGATAAATGAGAAACATTTAGAATAGATCAGTTCTCACTCCACAGTATAAATATTTCCCACGTTCTCTGTCTGTTAGCTTTGACAAAGAGTCATCGGACTCGAAACGTTAGCTCTTTTCTCTCCCTACAGATGCTGCCAGACCTGCTGAGACTTTCCAGCATTTTCTCTTTAGTTTCAGATTCCAACATCCACAGTAATTTGCTTTTATTTATTATAATAGATCAGTTACTCTTCATGGGGAATGGTTTTGAACATCTGAAGTAGCAGCTTTGGAGAAGGGACATCCTGATTATATGCAAAATAAAAGAAGCACACTTCTCGTACAACTTTTAATAATTTGACATATATTAAAATATCACTTGAAAGACATTAATCCTGGACATTCCATTGCTGAAACAACAGATGATGGCAGAACTCCTATCTACGCCTAATGTTAAACTCCATTCTTGTGGTCAGATTTCCATGCAATTTAAATATTATGCAGCTGGTAGATACACAAACCATATGTGTACATTCAGATATGAAATATGACCAAATGTCCATATTGAGTAATTGATAAGAAATCAATAATTGGAATTAATCCATTTGAGCTTTGAATGAGTATGATTAAAGGAGGACAAAATAACTTAAATTAATTACATGGGAAAGTAATGTCCATTAGTTAGTAAGCCAGTCTGCATTTATACAATCACAATTTCCATTTATGTGGCTTCTTTAACATAATAAAACTTCCTGATATATTTCATGGGCGCATTATCACACAAGTTTGGCATCAGGCATATGTAACAGGTGACCAACAGTTTTTTGAGACCACATTTAGTAGTTTTGATCTCCTTATTTAAGAAAGGATTTAAATGCATTAGAAGCAGTTTTAAAAATGATATCTGGAATGTGGGGGGGTCACCTTACGAGGAAAGGTTGGACCTGCTGGGCCTTTTATCCATTCTAGCTCAGAAAATTGCGAGGCAATCGTATTGAAACATAAAAGATCCTATGGAGACTTGCCAGGGTGGATGCTGAAGGGATGTTTCCTGCTGTGGGAGAGACTAGAACAAAAGGTTCCAGTTTAAAAAATAAAGAGTCTCCCATTTAATATATTTAAAATATTTGTTGTGAATCTTTGAAATGCTGTTCCCCAGAGAGGGGAATATTTTTAGGGACAGGCAGTTAGATACTTGACTAACAAGGGAGTTATATGTTATTGGGGTAAGCATAATGTGGAGTTGAGACTACACTTGGATTAGTCATGATCTTATTGACGGGCAGACTGGAGGGGCCGAATAGCCTATTGCTGATTCTGATTCTTATGTTCGTGAAAGCTTAGTCCAAGAGATAGCTTTTAAGAAATGTGATAAAGTAGGATGGAGTCGAGATACATAAGGGGTTTAGAAAGGATTACTATGAGTCTAACATGCTGTGAAGTGGTTTCAGCCACAGACGAGTGTAAATAGAGTGAAGACTGAAAATGGACTCCGTGCAAAATAGCAGAATTCTCTGGAGGAAGCAGCCTCGCATGGCTTCAATTTGACGACTTATGATCTGTAAATCTAGTGTGCTATTGCAGGACTGTCGGAGCACTTTGTAAACCTAAAGAATTTTAAATGTTTAGCAAGCAGGAACTCTCACTTCCTGTCTTGCCAAGCGCTTAAATTTCAAACTGTTGGAAGACCTCTGTCTGCATGTATCTAGGCTTTTACAGAGCTTCTTGTGAAATAAGGTAAATGTAGCTCAGAGGTTGGTGTGGGCGAAATGGTTTCAAATTCATGGGACATTGGCACCAGTACTGGGGAAGGAGGAGTGTGTGTGATGGTGGAGGGACCGAGTAGGTACGTTCCACCAGTCCCCGCGGTGGATGACGGCGGGTGAATGTAGAAGGTGCTGGGGAACCTGAAAGGTCTGGACGTAATCTGTCTGGATTTCCAGAGGGCCTTTGACAAGGAGGCTGCTAAATACGATAAGAGCCCGTGTTGTTAGGGGCAAGATACTGTTATGGATAGAGGATTGGCTGACTGGCAGAAGGCAGAGAGTGGGTTAAAGGAGTCTTTTTCAGGATGGCAGCCGGTGACTAGTGGTGTTCTGCAGGAGTCGGTGTTCGGACCACAGCTATTCATGATATACCATTAACGATCTGGAAGAAGGAACTGAGGGCATTGTTGCCAAGTTTGCAGATGATAACAAAGATATGTAGAGAGACAGATAGTGTTGGGGAAGCAGGGAAGCTGCAGAAGGACTTGAACAGGCCAGGAGAGTGGACAAAGACGTGGCAGATGGAATACAATGTGGAAAAATGTGAGGTTATGCATTTTGGTAGGAAGAATAGAGGCATAGACTATTTTCTAAATGGGGAAAGGCTTTGGAAATCAGAAGCACAAAGGGACTTAAGGGTCCTAGTTCAGGATTCTCTTAAGGTTAAGAGGGAGACAGAAGCATGGGTGACTTGCATCTAGAATGCCACCTATATGTTACACACAGAAGCTGAACAGAATACAGTTTGAAGATCATGATAGGGGGCCATCAACTCTTACAAGACACAGCGTTGTAATCCACAGAATTAGATCTGTAATACATTTCTCCACCCCTGGATAAAAAGATTTTCAAACTATAAACTTGGTGATTCAGTATGATCATCTAACTGGAAGAATGAGGTGAGTTAGACAATAGGTGTTCTTGCTTTTTAAATTAACTTGGACAGTGAAGTTTCTTTTCCTGATGTGCTGATGGGTAACTAAAAGTACAGCAACCGCTATCTTGCATGAATTTCAATGATGAGTTAATAGTAATAATCTTTATTGTCACAAGTAGGCTTACATTAACACTGCAATGAAGTTACTGTGAAACGCCCCTAGTCGCCACATTCCGGCGCCTGTTCGGGTACACAGAGGGGGAATTCAGAATGTCCAATTCACCTAACAAGCACGTCTTTCGGGACTTGTGGGAGGAAACTGGAGCACCCGGAGGAAACCCACGCAGACACGGGGAGAACGTGCAGACCCTGCATAGACAGTGATCCAAGCCCCGAATCGAACCCGGGACCCTGGCGCTGTGGAGCAACAGTGCTAACCACTGTGCTACCGTGCCGCCCACGGTTATCACTGAGCTACTGGTGTAGCACAATTTGTGGAGGAATAGAGCAAAATTGAACCTCAACCTCTGGATTTCAGTTTAAAAATACATGTGTAGATCCAAAAGTTTTCTCTTTAATTTTCTCCATGATAATGATAAGTGGTGTTGCCCTTCTGTTGCAAATCTGGGCCATTGCTTTATTTTAATAATCGTTTTGTGCTTTCTGGCTGAGTTTGATAAAATATTCTATTATCTTGTATTGATGAATTCCTTGGCTAAATGTGTGATTGGCCAATGAATCACGATTAATTAATTTAATGAATATTTCTTTTCCTGTCACAACATAACTTGAAATAATTGCTATTTGTTCGATAGACCATGCACAGTTTGCACCATGTCACTTTAACTCAGTTGGTTATGCTGCCACTTCTGAGTCAAAATGTCATGAACTCGAGCCCTAATCTAAGATCTGAATGCATCGAGACTAATTGAATACCTAGGGAGCACTGAATTGTCTGAGGAGCCACCTTTTGGATGAGACAATGTCTGCTTGTTCAGTCATCGTGGCTGCCATGTATGCAACTGGAAGATATTGGCGGTGAAGCACCTTGGGATATCTTGACCTGTTTATGGACTGCTTCATCATGAGCTTTATCTTTATTTCTCATATCTGCTGTGGTGAAAAAGAATCATAGAATTGTGTCTATGACCGGTCTCTAAACAGTGCATCCGGTGCCCTTCTCCCCTGTTTCGTTTTGAAGTTTGTGAGGAACAGGCTAGCTCATTTAGTCCCCTGAGCCTGTTCTGCCATTGGTAGTTAATCTGTACAATAGCTGCCAATCTTTTGCCCTATGTCCCGATAGATTGCCCATCTTTGCTCTAAATCCCTATAGATACTGCAGTGTTCTATGCTGAGAATATATTAATGTAAGATGTATTCAGAAGCTATAGCCAGCCCAATCTAGTACATGTTTGGTATTGAGGTATGCACTTAAAATAGAAGACATTGCATAGAAATCTGAAAGTGGAAAACCTGCCTAATATGTCTCCCCAATATGGGGGCATGAAGCCAATTAAAGGGACTTTTCCGACCCCCACTTGTAAACGGACTAGGCAATCAAATCAAACGCCTTGTTTTAGTCTGCAAAATTAGCTGATTAGATTAATTGACGATTGTGGGGGGAGGGGAGGAGAGAAGTGCAAATTAACTTTGTTTTTATTTTTGGCATTTGCATTTTCCACTGGGCCTTTCTGCATTCCCTCTATCGGCACTCCTTCCATAACAAGAACATCCTTCCTCGGATAAGGAGACCAAAACGGTACACACTATTCTAGATGTGACTTCATCAAAGCCCTGTAGATTGCAGCAAGACATCCTTGTTCCTGTACTCGAATCCACCTTCAGTGACTGGTGTACGAGGACACCCAGGTCTCGTTGCACATTCCCCTCTCTCAATTTATAGCCATTCAGATAATCCAGTTTTTGCGACCAAAGTGGATAACCTCACATTTATCCACATTATACTGTATCTGCCATGCATTTGCCCACTCAGCTTGTTCAAATTACACTGCAGCATCTCTGCAGCCTCATCACGCCTTGCCTCCGACTCCGCTTTACCTGAAAATTGGAGATATTACATTTAGTTCTCTCATCTAATTAATGAATATATACTGTGAATAGCTCAGGCACCAGCACCGATCCCTGCAGTACTCCACTAGTTGCTGCCTGCCATTCGGAAAAAGACCCGTTTATTCCTACTTTGTTTCCTGTCAACCAACCAGATTTTTTTCCATCTCAATCCACTATCCCCAATCCCATATGCTGTAATTTTAAATGTTAATCTCTTATGTGGGACTTTGTCGAAAGCCTTCTGACATTCCAAATGAACCACATCCCCTGGCTCCCTCTCATCATCTCTTCTAGTTACATCCTCGGAACAATTCCAGAAGATTTGTCAAGCATGTTTTCCAAGTGCCCTGCTATAAAACCTTTGATAATGGACTCTGAAGTTTCCCCACGTCAGGCTGACTGTCTGTAATTCCTTGTTTTCTCTGCACCCCCCTTTCTAAATAGTGGGGTTACACTAGCCACCCTCCAATCCACAGGAACTGTTACAGAGTCTATAAAATCTTGGAAGATGACCACCAATGCATCCAATATTTCTAGGGCCAGCTGTAAAGTGATTCCATTAACCAGGTAGAATCTGGTCTCCTGACTATAAATAAATTGTGAACAAAAACATATCCAATGTTCACTGGAGTCATAGCTGCATTAAAGGAGACATTTTGAGGTTTCTTTCTTGTAGACTGTATCATAATTCACAAGTGTATGGATTCCAGGCCCAATTAAACCGTAGGTAGCGCTTCTTAACTGCTGAACATGTATAACTGCATTATTTCAGCCTTAGTGAGATAATTACACTTGATGGAATAGATGAGGAGAAACTTTCTGTTGGCAGAGGGGTTGGTAACCATAAGACAGAAGTTCAATAATTGGCAAAAGAGCTAGTAGTGATCAGAGAAGCATTTTTTTGCCAACCTGCAGTGGATTGCCTGCAAGCATGATGGAAGCATATTCAGCTGTAACTTTTGCAAATTCATTGGATGTATACTTAATACATGGCTAATGGGAAATAGTGTGGGAGTGCGACTAATTGGATAACTTTCTCAGAGCAATGACAGAGTGAGCCAAGTGGCCTCTTTCTGCGCTGTGTCCTTCTGATAATTTCTGCCGTGTAGCCGATAGTTGTACAAATATAATCTTGTTCGAGCTGATCGTTTTCAGTAATGTCGGGCAATAAATGTCCACTTCCACTGAGTGTTCAACCGTGGCAAGTGTGATAACAGTTAGGCTATGCCATCGTATTGCATTTTCCCCCTGAACAAATTAATTGTAAGATAATTCTCTTAAGGTTATCGTGCAAGGTCAGTCGGCAGTTAGGAAGGCAAATGCAATGTTAGCATTCATGTCGAGAGGGCTAGAATACAAAAGCAGGGATGTACTTCTGAGGCTGTATAATGCTCTGGTCAGACCCCATTTGGAGTATTGAGAGTAGTTTTGGGCCCCGTATCTAAGGAAGAATGTGCTGGCCTTGGAAAGGGTCCAGAGGAGGTTCACAAGAATGATCCCTGGAATGAAGAGCTTGTCGTATGAGGAACGGTTGAGGATTCTGGGTCTGTACTCGTTGGAGTTTAGAAGGATGAGGGGGATCTTATTGAAACTTACAGGATACTGTGAGGCTTAGATAGAGTGGACATGGAGAGGACGTTTCCACTAGTAGGAAAAGCTAGAATCCAGAGGGCACAATCTCAGACTAAAGGGACGATACTTTAAAACAAAGATGAGGAGGAATTTCTTCAGACAGAGGGTGGTGAATCTGTGGAACTCTTTGCCGCAGAAGGCTGTGGAGGCAAAATCACTGAGTATCTTTAAGACAGAGATAGATGTGTTCTTGATTAATAAGGGGATCAGGGGTTATGGGGAGAAGGCAGGAGAATGGGGACGATAAAAATAGCAGCCATGATTGACTGGCGGAGCAGACTCGATGGGCCGAGTGGCCTAATTCTGCTCCTATGTCTTATGGTCATGTAATTTTTTTCCCTATACTTGGTCTGTGAAATGTTTTTCTTGGTCATGGGTGTTTTAATGCTTTGTAGACCAAAGTGACATACACTGATGTAAGCTTCAGCAATTTTGGTTTTACATTTTTGATGAGTCTTTCCTTTGTTGTGATTGCTGATTAATTCGAAGTAGACATTTTGGCATAAAATAGAAATGTACAGAATAGCGGCAGCTAAATGTGACTATAATCTTGTTGGGATGTGGGTGTAATTTGGAAAGAGTGCAAAGAGTAACGGTAAAATACAGGTAGGTAGGGCAGCATGGTGGCGCAGTGGGTTAGCCCTGCTGCCTCACGGCGCCGAGGTCCCAGGTTCAATCCAGGCTCTGGGTTACTGTCCGTGTGGAGTTTGCACATTCTCTCTGTGTTTGCGTGGGTTTCGCCTCCATATCCCAAAGATGTGCAGGCTAGGTGGATTGGCCATGCTAAATTGTCCCTTAATTGGAAAAAAATGATTGGGTACTCTAAATTTATAAAAACAAAATACAGGTAGGAGCGCAATCTTCAATATGCACAGGGAATGGGGTGAGAAGAGGGAGAGGGGGCTGATGTGAGCAGCACATGTGCATATTGTTGACTTGACATTGTAGACTGACTGGGGTCCCCATGAAGATACTTCAGACAATTGGAGGATTGATATTACTTGCTTGCAAAGAGTACTGTCTGCAGATGGGTACTAACAAATGGTGGGATATGACATTGTCAAGTGAAGTCTATGCTTTCTTGCATGAAGAGCGGGAGAAGAGAAATGTAATGCCTCAGTTCTTTAAATCGCTCCTATTAAGGTTACATTCAAGCATTTCATATATTGAATTCAATTATTCTCTTGCCACCTCTTGTGGAAATCAAGAAATGGTGTCAGAACCAACATTATGTCCTGGCTTGACCTTTTTCGT
Source organism: Scyliorhinus torazame (assembly GCF_047496885.1). Lineage (NCBI taxonomy): Eukaryota > Metazoa > Chordata > Chondrichthyes > Carcharhiniformes > Scyliorhinidae > Scyliorhinus > Scyliorhinus torazame. Next base: position 261,967,848 of record NC_092716.1, read on the forward strand.
TAACTGCTTTTCCCCCTTAACTTCCTCAACAAACCAGCCAAAGAGATGCATGGCGTATGAAGTCTGCTGTGGGACATAATAATAATCTTTATTGTCACAAGTAGGCTTATATTAACACTGCAATTAAGTTACTGTGAAAAGCCCCTAGTCGCCACATTTGGCGCCTGTTCAAGTACATAGAGGGACAATTCAGAATATCCAATTCACGTAACAGCATGTCTTTCTGGACTTGTGGGAAGAAACCCACACAGACACAGGGAGAATGTGCAGATTCCACACACACTGACCCAAGCCAGGAATCAAACCTGGGACCCTGGAGCTGTGAAGCAACAGTGCTACCCACTGTGCTACCGTGCAGAGTAAATGGCAGGCAGGTTTCAAATAGCACCAGTATTTTGAGTATTGTTGCAGTGAAAGATAGGCCCACCCCAAAGTAGAAAAATCAAATTGTACGAGCTAGGGACCTATTTTCTCATCATCTGGAAATGGATGATTGAAAGAGTGCAAACAACTGCAGGAGAGTTCCAAGAGTTAATGAAATAAATAATAATGGAAAATTCAAAAGGGGCATTGACACGATGAGGAATGCGTAAAATGCTGCTTGAAACATTTAACAAAGCAGTGAAAGAGTTTCTTTTTCATTCAAATGTCTGGTGAAAGTACCTAGGGTTAAGAAGCTGGCATCAATAATTCTGATGGGAGACGGGAAGAAATATCCGAATCATGAAGGCATTTATCTAGTTAATATGAAATGAAATGAAAATCATTTATTGTCACAAGTAGGCTTCAAATGAAGTTACTGTGAAAAGCCCCTAGACGCCACATTTCCGGCGCCTGTTCGGGGAGGCTGTTACGGGAATTGAACCGTGCTGCTGGCCTGCCTTGGTCTGCTTTCAAAGCCAGCGATTTAGCCTGTGCTAAACAGCCCCAGTAATATTTTACAGAACACATTTTTCTAGTCTACAGGATAGGGTGCAGACACTTAAATAGAAAACTGTGGAAAAAGACTGAATAGATCTTCCTGTTCAAGCAAGTAATTAAAAACTGTTAGGGAGCATAAACAAGTTTGTGAATATATTTCATAGACTGAAGCAGATATGTGACACATCTGTGGAGAAATGCTGCACAGAAATTTCTGTAGGCCGATGAAACATCTGGAACAGTTGCCAGAATGCTATATGAGATGTAGAAAGATGTTTTGAGGATTGAAAGAAAAAATCATAGATTCATGAAGCAGATATTAAGATCTGCATATTGTCACCGACCATATTCAGCACTGTAAGGACCCTCGTGAAAGTGAGTGGTAAATGGAAATGGAGGGCAATGAGTCGGACCATGTACTAGTGATTTTGAACTTCATAAAATGCCTGCAATATAAATATGTTGATAATGCCATTGGATCTTGTTACTGCCATAATGGCGAAGAAGGTGGGTACAGAAGGAAGAATGTTTGCAAGGTTCGATTTTGAAGACCTATATAATGAGAGGAAGAATAAAGAACATGAGTGATGATGGAAATAATGGGCAAACTTGTATGCCTAGGGTAGCGGTGTATTGTGTAATATTTTTGGTGGTCCATGGAAATCGCGAAAGCAGAGAGAGCTCAAGTATATGACACTGGGGTTTGACTGAAGTAGAAACTGGATAATGTGGGGGTGCTGTGCAATAGCTCGTGTGCTGGGAGAGTGACCACGGCTGCATTACAACTGCAGTGTTCCTGTGAGGGACAATATTGTACACACTTACAGTTGTCTAAAATCTAAAGCTAGGACCTAAATCAACTTGCGTGCCCCCACCCCCAACCCTATTTGGATGCAACTTTAGCATAAGTGCAAAGGATGACTTCTTTATGTCACTGTCCTGAAGTGTGGTGTAAAAGCATCCCAAATATGTGAAATAACATCCAAAATACATAAAATAACTAAATAAGACTACCTGTATGTATTGGTTAAATTAGGTTAGGTTTGCTCTGGGGATTGATACCCTTGGAAGATGATTTCTGGATTATGTATAACTGGAGAAAGTGCTCTAGAATGCCTCATAGGGTGGCACAGTGGTTAGCACTGTTGCTTCATAGCGCCAGGGTCCCAGGTTTAATTCCGGCTTGGGTCGCTGTCTGTGCGGAGTCTGTACATCCTCCCCGTGTGTGCGTGGGCTTCCTCCGGGTGCTCTGGTTTCCTCCCACAGTCCAAAGATGTGCAGGTTAGGTGGATTGGCCATGATAAATTGCCCGTAGTGTCCAACATTGCCCTTAGTGTTGGGTGGAGGTGTTGACCTTGGGTAGGGTGCTCTTTCCAAGAGCCGGTGCAGACTCAATGGTCCGAATGGCCTCCTGCACTGTAAATTCTATGATAATCTATGATTAATCTAGGACAAAGGTTCGGCACAACATCGTGGGCCGAAGGGCCTGTTGTGTGCTGTATTTTTCTATGATCTATGCACACGCCTGATTTGCAATTGTTGAAAATTACTTTATTTTTTCTAATTATATTGGGGTGTACCAGTCAGTTCCTTGGGTATGTTTTGAAATGTTTAGAGTTTAAAAAAAAAAAAAATAAATTGCAGTTAGTTTCCTTACATTTTAAGATGCAACTTAATTTTTGGAGCCTTATCAAAGATTTGCAAAAGAGTGCAATTAGTGGAAACTGCCAGTGGTGATTGAATGGCCAGTTTTGTGGCTGGGGCTAAAATTAGTGTGCAAATGACCAGAAACTCAAGTTTATGCTGAATGCAATTTGTGCTAAACTTTCTGTGACTTTTGATACAGTTGACATATAACCCGTGAATTGCATTTTTAAAAAAAAAGCACAATCCAGCAGAAACTCCAAGCCAGGATTCCTGGAATTAAGAAAAAATGTAGAGGTCAAATATTTCAGCATGCCCAACCAATTCTTGAAGTATAAAAATGTCTGTTCTGCAGATTCTCCGTCTAGGATTTGGGAACAGCTCTTATCAATTATAAAATATTCAACTAATTCTCTTTAAAAATCATTCTGAATTATGGTTCCGCCATGTCATCGGTAGGACGTTCTCCTCATTTCATCCTTTTTTTCTTTGGTGGTGATAAATTTCTGACCTCTAGTTACAGACTCATCTAACCGTGGAATTAGTTTTCACACTTAGCAAACTGCACCATAATTTTAAATACATCTTATCATCATAGAATCATAGAATTTACAGTGCAGAAGGAGGCCATTCGGCCCGTCGAGTCCGCACCGGCTCTTGGAAAGAGCACCCTACCCAAGGTCAACACCTCCACCCTATCCCCATAACCCAGCAACCCCACCCAACACTAAGGGCAATTTTGGACACTAAGGGCAATTTAGCATGGCCAATCCACCTAACCTGCACATCTTTGGACTGTGGGAGCAAACCGGAGCACCCGGAGGAAACCCACGCACACACGGGGAGGATGTGCAGACTCCGCACAGACGGTGCGGAGTCTGCACATCCCTGGTCGAGTCTCGCCTGATTTGCCCTCCTAGCTGAAGCCTCTTGAGACTTATTCAAATCCACTGTGCACTCCATGGAAGAGGATTCCAAGCACTAACAACTCTCAGGAGAAAGTTCTCCTCATCTGCATCTTAGGTGCAAGACCCCATATTTGTAAGCCGTGGCCCCTAGTTCTAGATTTCCCCCATGAGTGGCAACATCCTCTTAGCATCGACCATGCCAAGTTCCTTATTCTTGATATCTCTTTCTGGTTTTAATCTGCTCCATCAAGTAAGACACCTAAAATTGGCCACAAGATTCTATTTACCTAAAGCAAGAGCCTGAAAAACATAGCATGTCTGACTGCACCTGTGGAGAGAGAAAATGAGTTAACATTTCTGTTTCTTTTTCTTTCCTCTCCCTTTCTCTCTTTCCACAGATGGTGCTGGACCCGCTGAGTTTTCCCAGCATTTTGCTTTTAGTTCAGATCTCCAGCACCAAGGTTCTGCTTTGCTGTCCAATTAATGATTCTGTGGGTATATAGTTGCCTTCTGCTTTTATGCTGTATAGAGTTTCCTCCGGGTGCTCCAGTTTCCTCCACAAGTCCCAAAAGACGTGCTGTTACGTAATTTGGACATTTTGAATTCTCCCTCTGTGTACCCAAACAGGCGCTGGAATGTGGCGACTTTGGGATTTTCACAGTAACTTCATTGCACTGTTAATGTGAGTCTACTTGTGACAATAAAGATTATTATTATTATAAAATGACTCCCACCATCATGACAGTACCGGACTCTGGCCGTGCCTCATCTTGTCTGCTGCTGAAACCCTCAGCAATGCCGTTGTTACCTTTAGCTGTGCTGTGCCAATGTTGTCCAAGGCAGCCTCCCAACCTTCTCGCCCATCACCACTTGTGTTTGCTGACCTATGCTGATTTCTAGTCAAACAACACCTCAATTTTAGAAATCTTCCTCCTTGTTTGCCAATGTTTCCATTGCCTCACCCCTCGAATCTACTCCAGACCTAAAAGCCTTTGGGATCTCTATATTTCTATTTTGGCATCTTGATTTTAATGTCTGGTTTTAATCTCTCTTGCAGTTGTGCTTTTACTCTCAGCTGTGGGATTCACTCTCGAAGCTTCTCCACCTCACTTTGTCTCTTGCATTCAATTGTTAGCACTCTAACCTCTGAGTCACAAGGTTCCAGGTTCAGACCCACTTAACTATTTCAAAAAGTATTTCATTGGATGTAGAGCCACTTTGAAATGTTCAGTGATCATGAAAAATGCTACAAAAAAGCAAGCCCCCCCCCCGAGAAAAGTGGCTTGTATTGATAACACTCTTGTTGAGAACCTTGGGACTTGTTGCTACTTTAAAGAAACTATATAAATACAAATTGTTCTTTATATACTTATGTATTGCAGCTTTATTAAATTGTCCTTCCACGTTTAAAGATTTTATGTTTTGTTTCTAACTGGGGCTATGAATCCAACCTTTGAGGACTTAATTTCTTACTGTCCAGGAAACAACCTCTGCTCCATCTATTAACCAACTTGCAAGCCACACAAATATATTTGTTTTATCACATGGTTTAATATTGTCAGCAAACTTCCATGCAGCAATCTATCAGAGATCAGATTATAAGATCCCTTGCACTTTTTAAATCAATGCACTGTTTCTTTGAAGCCCTGTTTAGGGAGGCCAGACACATGGATATTATTTGAGTTTCGTGTGACTTTCAGCTTGTTCACTGAGGCTGGATTTGCTGTTTTTTATGGTAATGGTTTTATGATCATCGTTGAACTTTTTAATTCCAGATTTTTTTATTGGATTCAAAGTTCACCACCAGCTATGGCAGGATTTGAACCCGGATCTTTGTTGTGTGTATGTTTTGAGGGGGGGGGGGTTGCTGAAAGATATATGTGAAGGGGGGTGGAGGAAATGTGTATGTGAGGGGGGGCTGGAGGAAGTGCGTGTGTGTGTGTGTGTGTGTGTGTGTGGGGGGGGGGGGTGGGGCTGCAGGAAGTGTGCGCGTGGGGGCTGGGGGGGTAAGTGTGTTGGGGGGGGGGGAGTGTGTGTGGGGGGGGGGGAAGTGTGTGTGGTGGGGGCTGGGGGGGGAAGTGTGTGTGGTGGGGGCTGGGGGGAAGTGTGTGTGGTGGGGGCTGGGGGGGAAGGTGTGTGTGGTGGGGGCTGGGGGGCGGAAGTGTGTGTGGTGGGGGCTGAGGGGGGAAGTGTGTGTGGGGGGGGCTGGGGGGGGAAGTGTGTGTGGTGGGGGCTGGGGGGAAGTGTGTGTGGTGGGGGCTGGGGGGGAAGGTGTGTGTGGTGGGGGCTGGGGGGCGGAAGTGTGTGTGGTGGGGGCTGAGGGGGGGGAAGTGTGTGTGGGGGGGGCTGGGGGGGGAAGGTGTTTGTGGTGGGGGCTGGGGGGCGGAAGTGTGTGTGGTGGGGGCTGAGGGGGGGGAAGTGTGTGTGGTGGGGGCTGAGGGGGGAGTGGGGGAGGGCTGGAGGGGAAGTGTGTGTGGGGGAGGGCTGGAGGGGAAGTGTGTCTGGGGGGGCTGGAGGAAGTGTTTGTGTGTGTGGTGGGGGGGGTGGACAGGAGGAAATGTGTGTGGGGGGGTGGAGGAAGTGTTTGTGTGTGGGGGGGGGGTGGACAGGAGGAAATGTGTGTGGGGTGCTGCTGGAGGAAGTGTGTGGGGGGGAGCTTGAGGAAGTTTGTGTGCGCGGGTGGACTGGAGGAAGTGTGTGAGTGGTGGGAAGGCTGGAGGAAGTGTGTGTGGGGGGAGCTGGAGGAAGTGTGCGTGTTCGGGGGGGGGGGCTGGAAGAAGTGTGTGTTCCGGGGGGCTGGAGGAAGTGTGTGTGGTGGAGGAGCTGGAGGAAGTATGTGTGTGATGGGTGGGCTGGAGGAAGTCTGTGTCTGTGTGTGTGTGTGTGTGGGGGGGGGGGGGGGGGGTGCGATATTAAGAAAAATAATCTTTATTATTGTCACAAGTAGGCTTACATTAACACTGCAATGAAGTTACTGTCAAAAGCCCCTAGTCGCCACATACTGCGCCTCTTCAGGTACATATATATATGGTTAAGACCCAAGTATTTTCTTTTAACAAGAGAACTTTTAAATCAATACAATAGAAAATACATTGTTAAATGAGGGGTTGTATGTTTGTACCTATTGCACAAAAACAATAATTTTTTTGTGGTTTCGCTCTTCAACATGACAAGACTGTTTCTCAGGAGTTCCTTCGCTACTCCTGGGAGGTCAAAAGAGTTCCATGGCTGGAAAAGTTTGGGAAACTTTTTTTTTTAATCCATTTTTATGAATAGGGTATAATTAAAAGAAAAAGTATTTAATTGCTTTTATTTGAAAAATCCCTGAAGGTTGAATTCATGGCACCAGCAGTGCTAAATCTGAGTCAGTGAGAAGTTTTGGAAACAGTAACAAAATTGTGGAACATGCACCCAATTATTACATCAGTTCTATGTATTTACTGCCTAAAGATCAATAGTTGAACTTTGAACCAAATTAGACTTTTGCTCTTTGAATAGTGACTACTGTGACCTTTTTAGCTTGAGATGATAGAATAAATCAATTCCTTCATCTGCACTGAGGGAATTTCAGGATAATGGCCACTAGCTGGAAACCTATTTTGCCTATAATGCATCAATTAACCTCAAGGCATGTTACTTCTCGTTCTAGGCAGGTTTTCATCTAAAATTTTACAACTTGACATTTTAAGAGGGGGAAAAAGGCTGCAACCTTAAAGTGGATGCTGCATTAATCTGATAGCGTTTATTTGAAACTACTTTATCTAACTTTTGGTGTTTCATTTTCTGAATTTATGGCGGAAGTAATTGTAAAGTGCTAGCCAAGCTGCTCAATTTTTACAATGTTACTGTGTATGATTGACGTTGTGTAGTGTATGCACGCAATTGGTTCAGCAACATTTCTGACTAATGCAAGTGCCGTACCCTCTTGTGGAGCTAACATATTACTCAAATGGCTGAAGTAGTTACAATTTCATTTCTCATTTTTAATTTGTAGGAACCAGGTTGTAATAGCAGAACTAACCGAACGTAATAAATAGGTGCAGGAAGAGGCCATTTGACCCCCTCCAGCCTGCTCTCCCGTTCAATAGGATCAGAATATAGCTGATCTGATTGTGACTGTATTTCCATTTTCCCTTGTAGATCAAAAAAATGATAAATTAACATTGTTAACTGTTTGAGCAGCCCTGTGAATTTGACAGTGTTCCAACGAACTGTCTGAATCATTTACTGTCAAGTGCAACATTAAAAAATAATTGACCATTCTTTGCCATAAGTTTAACAACTAAGGGTATGATGCCTACTTATTTCTTTTACCACCTCAGATGCAAGTAGTATAGAAATTGAGACTTTTGAATGAGCCTTTTACCATGGGAACTTATTGTGCTTACCTTAATTTTGCTGTGGTTCATAAATTAGCAGTTGAAAAATGAAAATGAAAATCGCTTATTGTCACGAGTAGGCTTCAATGAAGTTACTGCGAAAAGCCCCTAGTCGCCACATTCCGGCGCCTGTTCGGGGAGGCTGGTTCGGGAATTTAACCATGCTGCTGGCCTGCCTTGGTCTGCTTTAAAAGCCAGCGATTTAGCCCAGTGAGCTAAACCAGCCCCAGTTTGTCTTGTTTCTGGGAGACCAGAGACTTCTGAAGTACACACTGTTCCTTGACTCTGCCTGATTTTTACACTTTCCTCCCTTTTAAAATCTGGGTTCATAGGGTGTGAGCATCACTGCAAGGTCGGTATTTATTGCCAATCCCAAATGCCTTTGAGAAGTTGGTGGTATTATGGGCCACGGTTTAGAGAACACCAAAGTATATCATGGAGTTCACCTGACCCACAACTTTTAATAGATTTTGCTTATGGGGAGCACAAGGGCCCACTTTATAGGTGTGATGCAACAGAGATCTAAAGTATTTTTAAACAAAAGCAATGTTTATTCTATGAATCCAGTTAACATTTTATAAACACATAGTAAACATCTTATCAACTACCAACACTGATACCCCCCCCCCAAAAAAAGATACAATACGCTGTAGGTAACCCTTAGTAACTTTCCTAACAAGATCCACAAGTCAAAGATCCTTTTTAACAAAGGCAGTAGGCTTGCACTCCTTACAGAAACAGATTACTTTGAAATCAAATGATCTGGAAACGTTCTTTAGCAGGCAGAATGAGAGAGGGACCAAAATACACCTCTTGGCTTGAATGCAGCTCTCCAACTGAAAACGATACTAAAACTCAGAGCCAAAAACAGCTTCCAGCTCAAAACAAAAGTAAAAAGCAGAGACAGAGCCCAGTTCACCCACACACTTCACTGCAGCCACTTGAGAAGACATACGTTTCTTAAAGTGACATTCCCATGACAGTGGTGAATCACTGCCTTGAGCTTCTGCAGCCCATGTTATATAGGTGCATCCACAATGCTGCTCGGAAGAGTGTTGCAGGATTTTAATCCAGTGACAGTGGAAGAATGTCAGGTTTTTCCAAGTCAGGATCGTGAGACTTGGAGGTGATGGTCCCATGTGTTTGTTGCTCTTGCTCTTCCAGGTGATAGAAGATGTAGGATTGGAAAGTATTGTCAAAGGAATCATGGCGAGTCGCTGCAGTGTATTTTGTAAATGGTACATACTGTAACCACCGCACCATACTGCAAAGAAGTCCAAACATGTGCAGGTTAGATGGATTGGCCATGCTAAATTACCCATTTGTGTCCATAAGGTTTCAGGGATAGGGTGAGGGTGTGGGCCTAGGTAGGGGTGCTGTTTCAGAGGAACGGTGCAGACTCAATGTGCTGAATGGCCTCTTTCTGCACTGTAGGGATTCTATGAAATGAAATGAAATGAAGATGAAATGAAAATCGCTTATTGTCACAAGTAGGCTTCAAATGAAGTTACTGTGAAAAGCACCTAGTCGCCACATTCCGGCGCCTGATCAGGGAGGCTGGTACGGGTATTGAACCGCGCTGCTGGCCTCCCTTGGTCTGCTTTCAAAGCCAACGATTTAGCCCTGTGCCAAACAGCCTGCTGTTTATGTAAGGTAGTTTCACAGCAGTATTGATTCTTAATATGTGAACCAAAATGGTGCATCATGGGGCTGTTTTACTGTGGGGTAGAAACATAGAGAGTAGGAGCAGGTGGAGGCCATTCAACCCTTCGAGCCTGCTCCGCCATTCATCATGATCATGGCTGATCATCCAATTCAGTCGCCTAATCCCGCTTTCCCCCCCATATCCTTTGGTCCCTATGCCCTAAGTACTATATCTAACTGATTCTTGAAAACATGCAATGTTTTGGTCTCAGCTACTTCCTGTGGTAACAAATTCCACTGATCTTCAATGTGGAACCATGGGTAGGAATGAGGAGTAGGAAACCTGGCCAGTCTTCTCTACCCTATTCCAGTAGCTTGGCACATTTCCTTTTCCATTCTACCAAGTATACAATGTAAGCAGCATTCGCTACTTCCAGCCATTTAAGCTTTCCTGTTGCTTCAGGAGGTGAGTTGAAAACGAGCTGGACTATGAACTGTTATTCTGTCAATCTTGAGGAATGAAGTGTTCTGATCCACTGCAACTTTAAAAATAAAAGGTATGCCTTGCTCTGTATTCTCCTGATTGGCCTTTAATTTAGGAATGGGGAGAAATTGCACTTCTCATGTTCGGTAACACATTTCACTCTGATTAACAACTTCAAATAGCTGCCAGGATATGTTATGGTGTTCGTGTGCTTTGACTAAAATATAAATTGATAAAACGTGTTCTCTATTCTGGCCAATTGTACTGCAGATTATTTTTCTTTTCCATCCACCCATTGTACTAGAGAGCATGGTGCCCATGTATCCATACTCCAATGGATAGTCAATTTGGATTTGGTCATTATTCATGGGTGGCTCAATAGTGAACGTTAGAAAATTGAGCACAGGAAGAGGACAGGAATCCTATGCTGAGAGCTTTTCCACAAATGAAGTTTCCAAAGGTGGTGATAACATAACGTCAGAACTAAGAGCAGGAGTAGCAATTTGCTCCAACCTTCATTACGATCATGACTGATCGCATCTTGGCCTCAATTCTACTTTACTGCCCAGTCGCCATTTAAAAAACTAAATAAATTTAGAGTACCCAATTCTTTTTTTTAAACAATTTAGCATGGCCAATTCACCCACCCTGCACATCTTTTTGGGTTGTGCGGGTGAGACCCATGCAGATGCGGGGAGAATGTGCAAACTCCACACGGACAGTGACCTGGGGTCGGGATCAAACCCATGTCCTCGGCTCCGTGAGACAGCAGTGCTAACCACTGTGCTGCCGTGCTGCCCTCTGCCCAGTCTCCATAACCCTTCAACTTCATGTACTCGGGTCGTGAATTCCACAGTTCATGATCCTTTGAGAAAAGTAATTTCTTCTCATCTCTGTTTTAAATCTCCTAAAACTATGACCTCTCTTTCTAGATTGCCCCACACGAGGAAACATCCTCTCAACATCTACTTTATCAATCCCCTTTATCATTTATGCACCTCAATTAGATCTCTCATTCTTCTAAACTCGAGAGAGTGTAGGCCTAAACTGCCAAATCTCTCAAGGCAAACTCTCATCTCTGGATCAATCTAGCGAACTGCCTCTAATGCAACTACATCCTCCTTAAGTAAGGGGACCAGAACTGTACACAACACTCAAGGTGTGGTCTCACTAATGCCTTGTACAGTTGCAGCAATACTTTCCTACTAATCCTTCAGCAATACATGCCAAAATCATATTTGCCTTATCTGCTGTACATTATCATACTGCTGCTTCAACAAGAGCTCATATGTTTTGACCAAGAATGGAGATCTTCCTAACCTGGACAACTCAATAACTGGCTGGATAAAATTCCTGTATCATTGTAGTTAGAAGTTGACTTTACCTCTGTGTCAGAATATTATGCATTTGAGCTTTGATCTACAACTTGAGCGCACAATCTATACTGACACCTCACCGGAGCATATTCAGAGGTGCTGCTGTCAAGTGTTCCAGCTCTATTTGACTGTTGATGTTTATGTAAACTGTGTGCAAGATCCCATGTATGTGATTTGCAGATTAACTGGCCAACCTTTATCCCTCCCTGATATCCCCAAAACCGAATAGTTGGCTGTTTATCTCTTCGACTTTGCTCTGGAAATCGGCTGCTATATTTGTCTCGGTAATGGTGACTATACTTAATTCATTAATTTCTGTAAAATACATTGGGAAACTCTGAGGGGATGAGATAAATGTAAATTCTATTTTTCCATTTAAACCAAGCGAACGTACAGCATGTATCTTGAGTAAATTAACCTTCAATAAGGATTATTTAAACTTGCGCACATGATTTGCCGTACAGTTTTGGAAGGACACGCAATTTATGACTTCCAAAAGGCTGAAAGCAGCATGAATTTATGAACCGCCCAAGCATTGTAATTTAAGCATATGAATTATATATTTGGGGAAATCCAGCACACTTGGCTGATGGTCCCAATAGAAAATGAGCTTTCTTACTGTAATTTGTAACAAAGTAGATTTAACTTCACTTTGGATGGGATGGTGAGCTGTGAGGAGGATGCAGAGATGTTTCAGTGTGGTTTGAATCTGAGTGGGCAAATGCATGACAGATACGGTATAATGTGGATAAATGTGAGGTTATCCACTTTGGTAACAAAAACAGGAAGGCAGATTATTATATGAATGGCTATAAATTAACAGAGGGGAATGTGCAACGAGATCTGGGTGTGCTTGTACATGAATTGCTGAAGCAGGCGGTAAAGACGGCAAATGGTATGTTGGCCTTGGTAGTGAGAGGATTCAAGTACAGGAGCAGGGATATTTTGCTTCTATACAGGGCCTTGGTGAGGCCACACCTGAAATATTGTATTCCGTTTTGGTCTCCTCATCTGAGGAGAGATGCTCTTGCTTTAGAGGGAGTGTAGGGAACATTTAGCAGACTGATTCCTGGGATGGTGGGACTGACATTGACATATGAGGAGAGATTATATTAACTGGGGTTCAGAAGAATGAGCGGGGGATCTCATTGAAAGCGATAAAATCCGATGGTGGGGGTGTCTAGAACCAGGGGTTATAGTCTAAGGATACGCAGCTTTGACAAAGAGTCATCGGACTCGAAACGTTAGCTCTTTTCTCTCCCAACAGATGCTGCCAGACCTGCTGAGGTTTTCCAGTATTTTCTCTTTGGCTAAGGATAGGGGTAAACCTTTTAGAACTGAGATGAGGAGCAATTTCTTCATCCAGAGAGTGGTGAGCCTGTGGAATTCACTATCACAAGAAGCAGTTGAGACCAAAACTTTGTATGTTTTCCAGAAGGAGTTATTTATAGCTTTTGGGGTGAAGAGAATTAAAGGGAGGAGGGGGACGTGGAGGAGGAATGGGGCTATTGCGGTGGTCATAATGAATGGTGGAGCAGGCTTGAAGGGTCGAATGGCTGCCTCCTATTTTCTATGTTTCTGTGTAACTGCTGAGTATTTACTAATTCGAGATACTAATTTGGTGTGCATGGTAGCACAGTGGTTAGCACTGTTTCTTCACAGCGCCAGGTCCAAGGTTCGATTCCCGGCTTGGGTCACTGTCTGTGCGGAGTCTGCACGTTCTCCCCGTGTCTGCGTCAGTGTTGTCATTAGAATTTCACTAAAATGCAGGGCACAAAATTCTGATGTTGACTGTGACACCAATCAATGGTATCAGTGTCTACTTAATTCATTCAAAATAAGTATTTCTGGGGAGTGTTTTGAATTGTTTAACAGTAAGAAAAGTATTTATGGTTGCTGGTCCATCACCAATGTTGCTGGGAGCTGTTTTGAAATGATCTTTTGTACAAGAAATTTGCGTTCATCTTCCAAGTTTAAATTTTGCCCCTTTTTTCCTCCAAACAATATACTCGAATAAGTGATCAGAGGGAATGTGCATCAGTATGGTTGTTCACTGGAAAATCAGATGAAATTGAATGTTTTTTTTCCTGCCAATGTAATAATGGAATTTGGTTATTCCTTTATTGGATGTGGGTGTAAAGATTTGTTGCCCATCTCCAATTGCCCTTGGAATGGTGGTGGTTTACAGCATTTTTGAACTGCCACAGTCCATGTAGTGTAGATATGCTCTCGGAAACACTCTAGGAAATCTTGAGGTTGAAAGGAAGTATATACATGTAGGTCCTTCTGTCGTTTTTTGAAAACATATTGAAGTTAGTTGGAACTGGAAGCATATTTGTAAGTGTATGCAGTTGAGATTTTGACTGCTTTGAACAGAAGACAAGATAATTTCAGTTATACCTATGCTGGTTAGTATTTGACATTTAATTGGCTGGTTAGCACAGGGCTAAATCGCTGGCTTTGAAAGCAGACCAAGGCAGGCCAGCAGCACGGTTCAACTCCCGAACCAGCCTCCCCGAACAGGCTACGGAATGTGGCGACTAGGGGCTTTTCACAGTAACTTCATTTGAAGCCTACTTGTGACAATAAGTGATTTTCATTCATTTCATAATGAGTGATCCATCTCAGCCTTCTCCTGAGATCCCCAACATCAGAAGCCCAGGTTTTCAATTCAATGACTCCTCGTGATATCGTGATATGGATGAGTGCACTGGATACAGCGCATGTCATTGTCCTTGGCAGCATCTCAGTTGTAGTGCTAGAGCAGAGTTCTTCAAACCTTTTTTCCGGGTACCCATTTTTACCAACTGGCCAACCTTCGGGACCCAACCCGGCCGACCTGCGCGACCCATGCCGGCCGAACATCGCGACCCACGCCGACCGACCTGCGCAACCCACCATTTTCTCTTACCTTGTTTGCTGCTGACAAAAATGGAGGAAATGGTTTTGGGTCCCTTTGGCCCTCGTACACGCTCCTCCAATGGAACCTGTTGGATGAAGGTGAAGCCGTCTGGTGTCGGAAAGGAGAAAGTGCTAGGGAAACTAAGAGGTCTAAAAATTGATAAATCTCCAGGCCCAGATGGGCTACATCCTAGAGTTCTAAAGGAGATAGCTGAAGAAATAGTGGAGGAGTTAGTTATGATCTTTCAAAAGTCACTAGCGTCAGGGAAAGTCCAAGAGGATTGGAAAATCGCTATTGTAACTCCCCTGTTCAAGAAGGGAACAAGGAAAAAGATGGAAAATTATAGGCCAATTAGCCTAACCTCGGTTGTTCGCAAGATTCTAGAATCCATTGTTAAGGATGAGATTTCTAAATTCTTGGAAGTGCAGGGTCGGATTAGGACAAGTCAGCATGGATTTAGTAAGGGGAGGTCGTGCCTGACAAACCTGTCAGAGTTCTTTGAAGAGATAACAAATAGGTTAGACCAAGGAGAGCCAATGGATGTTATCTATCTTGACTTCCAAAAGGCCGTTGATAAGGTGCCTCACGGAAGACTGCTGAGTAAAATAAGGGCCCATGGTATTCGAGGCAAGATACTAACATGGATTGACGATTGGCTGTCAGGCAGAAGGCAGAGAGTTGGGATAAAAGGTTCTTTTTCGGAATGGCAACTGGTGACGAGTGGTGTCCCGCAGGGTTCAGTGTTGGGGCCATAGCTGTTCTTTTTATATATTAACGATCTAGATGACGGGACTGGGGGCATTCTGGCTAAGTTTGCCGATGATACAAAGATAGGTGGAGGGGCAGGTAGTATGGAGGAGGTGGGGAGGCTGCAGAAAGATTTAGACAGTTTTGGAGTGTGGTCTAAGAAATGGCTGATGAAATTCAACGTGGGCAAGTGCGAGGTCTTGCTCTTTGGAAAAAAGAATAGAGGCACGGACTATTTTCTAAACGGTGACAAAATTCATAATGCTGAAGTGCAAAGGGACTTGGGAGTCCTAGTCCAGGATTCTCTAAAGGTAAACTTGCAGGTTGAGTCCGTAATTAAGAAAGCAAATGCAATGTTGTCATTTATCTCAAGAGGCTTGGAATATAAAAGCAGGGATGTACTTCTGAAGCTTTATAAAGCATTAGTTAGGCCCCATTTAGAATACTGTGAGCAATTTTGGGCCCCACACCTCAGGAAGGACATACCGGCACTGGAGCGGGTCCAGCGGAGATTCACACGGATGATCCCAGGAATGGTAGGTCTAACATACGATGAACGTCTGAGGATCCTGGGATTATATTCATTGGAGTTTAGGAGGTTGAGGGGAGATCTAATAGAAACTTACAAGATAATGAATGACTTCAATAGGGTGGACGTAGGGAAGTTGTTTCCATTAGCAGGGGAGACTAAGACTCGGGGGCACAGCCTTAGAATAAAAGGGAGTCACTTTAGAACAGCGATGAGGAGAAATTTCTTCAGCCAGAGAGTGGTGGGTCTGTGGAATTCATTGCCACAGAGGGTGGTGGAGGCCGGGACGTTGAGTGTCTTTAAGACAGAAGTTGATAAATTCTTGATTTCTCGAGGAATTAAGGGCTATGGAGAGAGAGCGGGTAAATGGAGTTGAAATCAGCCATGATTGAATGGTGGAGTGGACTTGATGGGCCGAATGGCCTTACTTCCGCTCCTATGTCTTATGGTCTATGGTCTAAGCACTAACTCACAAGCACATTTGCATCTCTTTGGTCGTGCTGAGCAGATTAATACTGCTCCAAAAGTGTATTTTACCCAAATGGCCTGCAGCATTGATTTACTAACCTTCCACCATCTTCGCCCGAACAACTCGCCCACCGTTGCAGCATCAGCAAATTTGGTTACATCTTGTCATTTTCAGATGGAGGCGGTGGGATAGTGTTAATATCACTGGACGAGTAAACCAGAGACTCAGAGGTGCTTGGGGACCCAGGTTCAAATCCCGCCACTGCAGATGGTAAAATTTCTGGGCAGCACAAGTGGTTAGCACTGTGGCTTAACAGCGCCAGGGTTCCAGGTTCGATTCCCCGCTGGATCACTGTCTGTGCGGAGTCTGCACCTTCGCCCCATGTCTGGGTGGGTTTCCTCTGGGTGTTCCGGTTTCTTCCCACTGTCCAAAGATGTGCAGGTTAGGTGGATTGGCCATGATAAATTTCCCTTAGTGACCAAAAAGGTTAGGAGGGGTTATTGGGTTACGGGGATAGGGTGGAAGTGGGTCGGTGCAGACTCAATGGGCCAAATGGCCCCCTTCTGCACTGTATGTTCTATATTCTATATTCAAAAACATATTCTTTCACTGCATGTGAGGGTTGCCAGAGAGGCCGGCATTTGTTGCCACTTTCAGAGGATGTTTGAGTCAACCAAATTTCCCTCTACTGCCGGCCTTTGACAGGGTCTTCCATTGCACTTCCTGATTCACTGAGTCAAAATCCTTGCTCCTGGAATTTCTGTTGAACTTGCCGAGCAATGAAAATCAAGTCCGCTGTTCCACGGTTTGATCGAAAACCACAGTGATTTTTCGGAAGGATTTTTTCAGAGACTGGAAGAAGGCGGCTAGCGAGGATTCTGGTGATGATCTTCCCGGCAATGGAGAGTAGTGAGATTCCTCTGTAATTCCCGCAGTCTGCTTTGTCTCCCTTCTTGAAGATGGCGGCAAGAATGTCTTCTCTGTCCCAGCTGATGGAGATGACGGGTGATCTCTTCAAGTTTGTAATCTCCACTGGGATCCTGTCCACTCCTGTGGCTATTCCATTTTTCATGTGTTTAATGGCAGCTTCAACTTCGTCCAGAATCCAAGATATTCATGGATGAGGAGTTGGGGGATTTCCTCAAACACGTCCTCATCTATGATTGTATAACGGTTTAGGAGTTCAAACAAGTGTTCTCTCCATCGAAGGCGGATGTTTTCTCCGTCTCGCGAGAGGATTCCATCCTTGCTCCCACAACACTTTGAATTCTAGGGCATTGGGTTCATATATTGCCTTGGTGGCACTGAAGAAACCCTGGGTGTCATGCTCGTTGCAAGGAGTTGCTCCTTAACTTTGTCAGTCAGCTATTCGTTCTTGATTTCCCTAGCTGCTCTTTGTCCTCCGTCTTGGTTAATTGATGAGCACTCCTCAGTCTTGCTGATTATGTCATTCTGCCAGGCACTGAGAGCTTTCCTGTCCTTGTCTGAGGTCTTGGATGGTGCGGTAATTCTAGTGGAACCAGTTTTGGTGTTTCCTGATCTTGTAGCTGATGGTTTCTTCATAGCTTAGAGATGATGGCTGTCTCCAGCTCTTTCCAGTTTTCCTCCTCCTCCATTAGAATGCACACTTTGACAACTTGGGGGAAGATGTTGGAAGTTCATTAGAATCCTTGGCTCTTGAAACCGCCCAATGTTGATCCTTTTTCTGAGCTGTTTCTTCATCTTGTGCTGCTTCTGGTGAAGTTTGGCAGACATCGAGGGGTGGATGAGCTGGTTTGTCCAGCAGTCAGCTGCAATTGTCATCGCTTTGGTGATGAGGGCATCCTTTTTGGTCTTTGGTTCAGGCAATGACAAGTCAATCATGTACTAGTGCTTTAATCATGAATGTCTCCAGGAAATCTTGAATTTGTCTTTTTGGCGGAACAGTCCGTTAGTGATGACCAGCTGGTGTTCCATGCGTTTCGTGGGTGGGAGAACCCCGTTGGAGTTGCAATTCCCAACTCCTTCCTTTCAAATAGTTCCTCTCCAGATATGGGAGTCCTTGCCAACCCTGGCATTGACGTCCCCATGGAGGATCTTCCTTCGGAATGTTAGAAAGTATGGTGTCCAGGGTGTAGTAGAAGCTTTCTTTGGACTTATCATTGGCATAGAGGGTTGGGGCGTAGGTATTGATGACCGTTGCTTGCTGGTTCTTGGCAAGTTATAGACGGTGGGTCATGAGGTGCTCGTTGATGCTGGTCGGGATCAGGGATCTCGGAGTCGGTTAATAAGTTCATGCTTGATGGCAAAACTAATTCCATACCTCCTGGGCTGATCCGCTGGCTTCCCTCAGCTGCCCTTCGCCTGCTCTTCGGGTCTCTTGCAAGGCAGCGACGTCATTGTTGAAGTGCCCAAGTTTGTGGGCAAAAAGAACAGTTCTCCGTCCTGGTGAATTGCTTTGCTCATTATCCATGAGGGTTTATACATTCCAGGTAGAATTGAGTTTAACTTTGGTTTTCTGTCCACAGTCAGATGAGCAGCTGGATGTGGTTTTCCAGCCAGGTTGGGGATGGAGCAGACTATGTTTAGGGCACCGTGTCTAGCTCTTTGCCCATGCGGAGTGAGCAGAGTAGATCCTGAAGAGGGCTGCTCAGTTGTGAAGAAAGCTGCCGAAATTCTCTCCTGTTCCAATTCCAAGAACGTGTGTGCGCGTTTCTTCAAGATAGATGTCTGGTGCAGGACTTTTTTGAACATGGGTATGCCGTTGCACATCCGACAGTCTTTGACAGAGGGTCCCAGTGACAAGGGAACCTCGATGATTGGGGATCTCCCTACTGCTGCAGCTTTCAGCTGCCATTGCAGCAGTTGATACCGGATGTGTATCTTCCGCCTGATCCGCCGTTGAGGACTTGTTTTGGATTGTGCTATGTCTGATTCCTCCCCTCCGATCTTACCGTCACAGGTGACCCTGTTAGGAGCTTAAGATTCCCGACGGCATTGCTCTTTGGACCAACGGCATGGCGTAGCAATCATTCACATCGTGCTGACTTATATGAAAGCAGTTTATCATTAGGACATTAAATGAAGTAATAATAATTGCTTATTGTCGCAAGTAGGCTTCAATGAAGTTACTGTGAAAAGCCTCTAGTCGCCACATTCCGGCGCCTGTTCGGGGCGGCTGGGACTTGAACCCGCGCTGCTACCTTGTTCTGCATTACAAGGCAGCTGTTTAGCCCACTGTGCTAAACCAGCCCCAGTCTTGCGTTTGCACCAGTTGTTTCTTCCCCCATCACTCTCGGGTACATCTCAATACGACAGTTGAATAAAGGGAAAGCTCGTTTTTAATCTGTGTTGTACTGTTCTTGAGTTGGCCTTTAGGTAGGACAGGAGACAATCCAGACTATTCCAAATGTTGTTTAAGTATTGAATCACATTTGTGGGAAACCTTTTTAAGCTCACTCTCATTTCAGCTGCTGGAAATTTTCTGTGGAACTTTTAGAGCTTTGTATTTGACCAACAAAAATACATTATTTCATTTTCCAGTTTTCCTTTTTTATTGGTATTTTCTCTTGGGCCTCATAGCTGCCAATAATTGAAAGGAATAGTTAATGGTCTGCAATTAGGCCCTCCTCTGCAGTGCTTCTCTGTATTGTGTATGTGAGCTGCTTTTATATTACTTGAGATCTTTACCGTTGTTTCCTGACAGCCACTTGCAATCTGAAAGTAAGCTTGCTAGGATTTGCTAAGATATTCAGCAATGGTAGGAGAAAGTACAAATTGAAACATTTAAAGTTAGGGCAACAGGCAAGATAAACGTTGTGTGCGCACACACACTCGTACACATATTAGACATGCACGTGTTTAGTGTTTTTTATATCCTGTTGACATGCCAAAGGAACAGATTCTTTCACATCCTCCTGAGCAAGCAAACAATGCCTCATTTTAACATCTCTGAAATGTAGCTCTCTAATTTACGTCTATGCCGTGGAGTGGATCTTGCACCTGTAACTTCCTGACTGTTAAGTTGATAGTGCTACCTTTGACCTAAATGTAACAGGTTCTTTTGTTTTATTCATTCATGGGACGCTGGCCCGGCATTTATAGCCCATCCATGTTCATAGATCTTTGAAAGTTGCTACTCAAGTGGATAGAGCTGTGAAGAAGGCCTTTGGTGTGCTAGCGTTCATTAACAGAGGGATTGAATTTAAGAGCCGTGAGGTGATGATGCAGTTGTACACAACCTTGGTACGGCCACATTTGGAATACTGTGTGCAGTTCTGGTCGCCTCATTTTAGGAAGGATGTGGAAGCTTTGGGAAAGGTGCAAAGGAGATTTACCAGGATGTTGCCTGGAATGGAGAGTAGGTCTTACGAGGAAAGGTTGAGAGTGCTAGGCCTTTTCTCATTAGAACGGAGAAGGATGAGGGGCGACTTGATAGAGGTTTATAAGATGATCAGGGGAATAGATAGAGTAGACAGTCAGAGACTTTTTCCCCGGGTGGAACAAACCATTACAAGGGGACATAAATTTAAGGTGAATGGTGGAAGATGTAGGGGGGATGTCAGAGGTAGGTGCTTTACCCAGAGAGTAGTGGGGGCATGGAATGCACTGCCTGTGGAAGTAGTGAGTCAGAAACATTGGGAACCTTCAAGCGGCTATTGGATAGGTACATGGATTACGGTAGAATGATGGGGTGTAGATTAATTTGTTCTTACTCTAGGACAAAAGTTTGGCACAACATGGAGGGCCGAAGGGCCTGTTCTGTGCTGTATTTTCTATGTTCTATTCCTAATTGCCCTTTAGGGGGCAGTTAAGAGACAACCACATTGCTGTGGGTCTGGAGTCACATGTGGGCCAGACCAGGTAAGGACGGCAGATTTTCTTCCGTAAAGGGCATTAGTGAACCAGATGGGTATTTATGATAATTGACAATGGTTTCATGGTCATCATTAGACTTTTAATTCCAGATTTTTATTGAATTCAAATTTCACCATCTGCACTGGCGGGATTTGAACCCAGGTCCCCAGAGCATTACCCTGGGTTTCTGGTTTACTAGTCCAGTGACAATACTACTACTCCCCGTCATTGCAAAGGATGCAAAGAGTTTGGGAAAAAATCCCTGTATGTGCAGCTATGATGGCTGAAGGGTATCTACTGGTAAGGGGTTGCAGAAAAAAACTTGAATTTATATTATGAGAATGAAGTAGGTCAGATCATTACCATATTAGAGTTTTGTTTTGCTTGGTAATGCTGTGTAAAAACTGATCAGCTGAGATGTACATTAATTTTCATTTATATAGCATGTTTAACATATTAAAACACCCCAGGTGGGATTCTCCAATCCCGCGGCAGAGTGTCCACGCCATCGTAAACGCCGCCGCGGGGGGGCCAGGGGGCCAGCATGGCGCTGGAGCGGTTCGCGCTGCTCCAGCTGCAGATCCCGGGGTCAACTGTGCGCCGCGGGATCCGTGCATGCGCAGTTGCACCGGCGCCAACGAGGACATGCGCAGTGGTACCGACGCCAAAGCGCGCGTGCGCAGTGGTCTCCTTCAACGCGCCGGCCCCGGCGCAACATAGCGCAGGACTACAGGGGCCGGCGTGTAGGAAAGGAGGATCCCAGCCACAGAGGCCGGCCTGCCGATCGGTGGGCCCAGATCGCGGGCCAGGCCACATCGGAGCCCCCCCCCCCCCAAGGGTCGTACCCCCCAAAAGGCCGCCGAGGTCCCACTGGCCCAGAGCAGGTCAGAACGGCGCCAGCGGAACTTGGCTCTTTGCTTACGGCCGCACGGCTCATCGGGGCCGGAGAATCGGTGGGCCGGCCGGGTAGAGCGGCCCACGACCGGCGCCTCGGCAGCCACGCTGGCGCCAATGGCGCCGATTCTCCGCTCTGCGGAGAATCGCGTGTCGGCGTGGCGTGACCCGGCGCGGGATCGGAATATCTCGCCCTCCAACTTACTTCATGGGAGTGCTATCAAGCAATTTGGTACTGAGCCAGAATATTAGAATTATAAGAGCTTTTGCAAGTATCTAAAAGGAAATAGCTAAAGTAATCAGTCCCTTAAGAGGAAGAGGCAGAAGAAATTATCATGGGTAATGAAGAAATGACAGACATTGAACAAATATTTCTGTCTTCATAGGAAAAGGCACAAATGATTTCCTAGAAATGGAGTAAACAAAGGGACATTAAGGTGATATAAAACTTGGTAAGCAAGATGATTTAGTCAGGTGAGGTGAGTGGACAACATGATGGCACTCTAATGTGGGAACTGAGAGGTTAGTCACATTAGCAATAAGAATAGAATAGCAGAATATTAAAAAAATATTCTTACTAATATTAATACTTTCTCTCTGATATTGGTAGTGTCATGGGTGTATTTGTACACTGAACACAATTAGCTTGGGTACAGCAAGCAATTGGGAAGACAAGTTGGCCTTTTATTATAAAAGGGTTGAAGTACAGGAATTAGGAAGTCTTGGTGCAATTGTATCGGTCTTTGCTGAGACCACATCTGGAGCACTGAGCGTTTTATGTCTCAGTTTTACGGAAGGGCATATTTGCCTTGAAGGCAGGTCCTCGAAGATTGGTTCCTGGGAAGGCTTGGTTGTCCTATTGTTCGAGGCTGAATAAATTGGGCCTATATTCCCTGGAGTTTAGAAGAATAATAGGCAATCTCATTCAAGCGTACAGGATTCTGAAGGGGTTGACAACATAGATGCAGAGGATGTTTCCCCTGGTTGGGTAACACACAGGGACACAGCCTTAGGATATGAGGTTGTTCATTTAGGACTGAAATGAGGATTTTCCTATTTAATGTGGGTGGCACAGTGGGTAGCACTGCAGCCTCTCAGTGCCAAGTACCCGGGTGCGATTCCGACCTTGGGTGACTGTGGAGTTTGCACTTTCTCCCCTTTTCTGCGTGGGTTTCCTCCAGGTGCTCCGGTTTCCTCCCACAGTCCAAAAATGTAGAGGTTAGGTGGATTAGCCATGCTAAATTTCTCCTTGGTATCTAAAAATGTGCAGGTTAACTGGGGTTACAGGGATACACATTGATCTGGGAATTTTTAAGAGGATGTCTCCTGTGTTTATTTGTTATTTGTGACCCATTCTCCTCTTGGTTATTACATTGTTGCCATTAGCAATTATTCTGCCATCTAACAGTTGTGCACATTATAGCCAAGTACCTTGAAATAAAAATGCACTGTTAAAATTCTCCTTTCCATTATTATATTGATGGTGTTTACTTCTCGAATGGTTGTATTGCAGCATTGTTCTGCAATCTTGAACCATGGCAATCCATGTGATGAAGATAAACCCTGTTTGAAGGGAGTTCGGGGATTTTAATCCAGTGACGAGGAACAATGATATTGTTCCAAGTCTGGATTCTGTGTGGCTTTTGAGGGGACCATGCAGCTGGTGGTGTTCCCATCTGCTTGCTCTCCTTGTCCTTCCAGATGGTAGAGTTGTGGGTTTGCTGTCTAAAGTTGCTGCAATGCACCCTGTAGATAGTGTGCTACAGTTATACGTGGCTGGACGGAGGGAGTGAATGTTCAAGGTGGTGGGCAGGGTACCGTTGAAGTGGGGTACTTTGTGTTGAGCTGCTTGAGGAGGGGGAGGCTAATTTCCCACTGCTGCTTGACTCTCATTTCCTTTCGTGGTCGTATAAATTAGTAGCTGTTGTAGGATCTTGGGATATGAAACTTAGCTTTTATTTTTAATATACTCCTTGAAGTAATGTTGTAATTTATATGCTAAATTTCATATTGGCAAAATCCTGACTGATCCAATGGAAACAAATCTAGAGAAATGTAACAATTATACAGTAGCATTCATTTACACTTGAAAATGCCAAATCTCTTCACCGTTGACAGTCAGTTGAAATGGATCAGATTAATGTGTGAATAGCAGATAACCTTTCAATGCTGGAACTGTAGTTTGAACTTTAATCTGACATAAACATGCATTTAATTGGCTTAAGGGTTAAATCTCTGGCAGCTTATAATTTAGGAGCTGGACATAACCTGTAGTTTTGTGGTTTTAATACAAAAATAGAAGTACGCAGAGTGTCATTTTGCCGTGTAACTTTGTATTGCTTTAGGTAACAAGGATAGATTTGCTGAGTGAAAGGCATACTTCATAGCCGAAACAATAACCGTTCCCAGCTGTATGGTGAACTGTAATGAAATGCCTGAATCGGTTTGCTGATGCTATATAACTGTTGGCTAGTTTCATATACCGATGAATCAATAGCAATTTCAGCTTTTAATTAAAAATTTCTCCAAGATATGGGTATTGGATGGCTTCATCTTTTTCAAACTCTAATCTCGACTTGCTCCAAATTCTCGTCTTTTTTTAATCAACCTCAAGTCTGCATTAGCAACCGCTTAGGATTTTCCAGTCTCATTTCAAAATGCACTTCTAATTTCTTGCACTATGCAAAGTAGAATAAATTTGTTACAGCAATGGCTTCAAACCCACAATTTAGAAACAAAATGGGATACAATATTTGTAACGGAGACATGAGTAGGTCTTTCACTGTCAGGCTCCCTGTGTTGCTCTCATGATATCCAGAATGAACTGCACAATTCTATGTTATAGTGTGATCGCTCTAATTAAACGCTTGCAAATAACCTTCCTTTGTCTAGGCTGAGCCTCCTACTGGTAGGAAAAGCAACCTACGTTCCTTCCATTTTCCTGTCCATGTAGTTTTCCTTCACCTTTTGTCTGCTGTCGTTCACTGGGATGCTGTTTATATGGATGTGGTGTGATTCACCCATGTTCTGAGGAGTGAATAATTTATTTGTACTGTATTAAATATTCAACATGGAAATTGATCTATGGTATCATTACATATGAAATAAATTTCTTCCCTTTAGAAGATTACAGTAATGCACAAAATTCTTCAGGAATATGTTTTGTATTAAAAGTAGCAAGGAATAAGCCGATACACCTGTATACAATCTGTATTCTTGAAATCTGAATAATATGTAGCACGTTCAGTCTTTGGGATAATAGTTTTCATATTGCCATACATGCTCTTGTGTCCATATCACATTATGCTATGATATGGAGATGCCGGAGTTGGACTGGGATGGGGACAGTAAGAAGTCTTACAACACCCAACAGGTTTGTTTCGAATCGCTAGCTTTCGGGGAGCTGCGCTTCGAAAGCTAGTGATTCAAAACAAACCTGTTGGGCTTTAACCTGACATTATACTATATAATGGAGCTGTGTGATCTTCCAGTGTGCTGCAATCTCTTATTTACTTCCTCCGGTTTCCATTGCCAAATTGGAGGGACTCCAGCTCTGGGCGGTATTAAGTTGTGACTTGAAATCGATGACCATTTTATGCTTTGCAACAATGGGTCTCTGATAAGATGTCACTTCCCTCTGAAAATTGCTGGCAACTACAAGAGGGAAATTCCAGCTGTGGCTATTTCCTCCTCGACTGAAAGGCAATCGAGGTCATTTCAGGAAACCACAGTCACTGACATCAGTAGTTCTATTTAGCCCACTTCTACAACTCAAGCTGACTTTCACTTGCAGAAACTCATCCAGTGCCCCTTTTGCAAATGCACATTTACTACATGAACTGCCGATTGTTACGGAGGTTGGTGACTTAATTTCTGAAAGACAAACTTGGATGAATATAGCACCTTTTCCTTCCACAGAATGTCCTAAAACACTTCACAACCTAAGAATTACTTCTGAGGCTTTGTAAGAACAGAAGGTAGCCAATTTGCACACAAAGCGATCCCACAACCTGCAGGATTGAATGACCTGGGAATATGTTTTGTTGGTGTTACATGAGGGTCAGATGCTGGTCCGAATACCAAGAGCCTCTCTGCTTTTCGATCTATGCCATTATTCTTGTATTCCCCATAACACCTAATTACATCTGGTTTCTACCTCAACACCTCTCCAAATCCCTCCGCTGTCTGATTTGTTATGCTGCTTGTCCAATCTACAGTACTACTGGATAAGCAGCAGTATCCTCCAACTAAATATTGCGACACTATTTTTAAAATGATGCTGAAACTACTTTTTAGGGGCCCTCATCACAAATTTATTTCTCTAGCTACCAATTCCATCCCTCTTGCAACTCTGAGGCTGAGCCGGACTCTTTGCAACATCTGCTGCGTTTAACCTCATGATGAGCTTCTGGCTACATCTCCACTCCATCAGCAAGACCGTCTACTTTCACCTCTGCATCATTACCTGACTTCTTCCGTGCCTCAGCTCATTTGCTGAAATTCCAATCTATTTCTTTTAATAAATTTTTTTATTGGTTTTTTGAACAAAGTATATTTACAGTTATGTACACAGAATAATATATATATATATATATATATATAGAAGAGAAAAAAGTAAAAAAAATACTGGTCGGATATTGTGCACGAACGAGCTCAACAACAGCAACTCTGTACAGTCAGCAATATTATTATTAACACGCAAGTAGGCACCTGTTTGCGGTGGGGGGGGGGGGGGGAGAACTGGGGAGGTACATATACATTTGGGTGCCGGAGAAACAATTACATTGGTTATGTCCAATACAGAGAGGGCAATACGAGAATGGATCTGGTGTTGTTACTTGCTTCTCCCGGACGTTTTTCGCTGCCGTTGTCCTCTTGCGTTCACCTCTGCTTCGCCCGTATTTTCCTTGCTCTCTGTTCCTGTGTTTGCCAAGTTTGTTATCGTTTCCCGTGCTCTCCTTCCGGCTGTCATTCTCCCCCCCCCCCCCCCCTCCCTCTCTGGTACCCCTCTATTGCTCCCTGTCTCCTTCCTCTAACCCTCTTCCCCCCCCCCCCCCCCCCCCACTTCCTTCTCTCCCCCCCCCCCCCCCCTCTCCTCCTGTGGTTCGCCTTTCTTTTCTCTTCGGTTTAGCTGTCCCCGGCCAGGCCTTCTTGGCACTGTTCGCATCTATCCTCCACCTCCGGGAAGAACCTACTCATTCATTCGGGTTCTTGCTAAGTGGGCTCTATGTACCACTTTTAATTGCGTCAGGTTGAGCCTTGTGCATGTGGAGGTGGAGTTGACCCTGTGCAGTGCTTCGCTCCAGAGTCCCCACTCTATTTAAATCCCCAGGTCTTCCTCCCATTTCTTTCTTGTTGCGTCCAGTACGGTGTCGGCCCTTTCTACCAGTCGCTCATACATGTCGCTACAGTTCCCTTTATCTAGGATGCTTGCGTCCAGTAACTCTTCCTGTAATGCCTGTCGTGGCGGTTGTGGGTACGTCCTTGTCTCTTTTCGTAGGAAGTTTTTCAAATCCATTTCTTTGTTCCATGTTCCTATTACATTGATTTCCTGGCTGACCTTCCAGCTTTCACCCTACATAAGCTTGAGCGCCTCTAAGACTGTGTCTTATCCCACACCACGGCCCATTCACCCTGGCTGAGATATGTAAATCATTGACAGCCACAGGAGAGGTGCCTGAAGATTGGAGGGTAGCAAATGCTGTGCCCTTGTTTAGGAAGGGCTGTAGGGATAACCCGGGAACTACCGACTGGTGAGTCTGATTTCTGTAGTGGGTAAATTGTTAAAGGTATTCTGAGGGACAGGATCTACAGGCATTTAGACAGGCAAGGGCTAATTACGGAAAGTCAGCATAGCTTTGTAAGGGGGAAGTCATGTCTCACCAATTTGATTGAGTTTTTTGAAGGGGTAATTAAGAAGGTAGATGAGGGCAGTGCGGTCAACGTTGTCTACATGGACTTTAGCAAGGCCTTTGACAAGGTACCGCATGGTAGGTTGTTGCAAAAGATTAAATCTCATGGAATTCAGGGCGCGGTAGCCAATTGGATACAAAATTGGCTTGACGACCGAAGCCAAAGGGTGGTTGTGGAGGGTTGTTTTTCAAATTGGAGGCCTGTGACCAGCGGTGTGCCTCAGGGATCGGTGCTAGGTCCACTGTTATCTGTATACAAATGATTTATCTGTATACAAATGAAATGTAGGATAGTTAAAAAATCTGTTCTGGAAAGTAAGAGGCATGGTTAGTAAGTTTGCAGATGACACCAAGGTTGGTGGCATAGTGGTAGGGAAGAAGGTTATATGAGATTGCAACAGGATCTTGACCAATTGAGCCAGTGGGCCGACGAATGGCAGATGGAGTTTAATTTGGATAAATGTGAGGTGATGCATTTTGGTCGATCAAATCGGGGCATGACCTATTCAGTTAATGGTAGGGAGTTGGGTACAGTTACAGAACAAAGAGATCTCTGGGTACAGGTTCATAGCTCCTTGAAGGTGGAGTCACAGGTGGACAGGGGGTGAAGAAGGCATTCAGCATACTAGGTTTTATTGGTCAGAATATTGAATACAAGAGTTGAGACCTCTTCTTGAAGTTGTACAAGACATTGGTAAGACCACAAATGGAATACTGTGTTCTGTTCTGGTCATAATATTATAGGAAGGATATTGTTAAACTAGAAAGAGTGCAGAAGAGATTTACGAGGATGCTACCAGGACTTGATGGCCTGAGTTGTAAGGAGAGGCTGGATAGGTTGGGACTTTTTTCCCTGGAGCGTAGGAGGCTTAGGGTAACCTTATCAAGGTCTATAAAATAATGAGGAGCATCGATAAGATAGAGAGTCAATATTTTTTCCCAAAGGCCGAGGAGTCTAGAACTAGAGGGCATAGGTTTAAGGGGAGAGGTACAAAAGAGACCAGAGGGGAAATTTCTTCATACAGAAGGTGGTGAGCATCTGGAACGGGTTGCCAGAGGCAGTGGGAGAGGTGGGTACAATTTTGTCCTTTAAAAAGCAGTTACACAGTTACATGGGCAGGGTGGGTATAGAGGGATATGGGCCAAATGCAGGCAAGTGGGACTAGCTTAGTGATAGAAACAGCATGGGCCAATGGCCCTGTTTCCATGCTAGAAATATCTATGGCTCGCTGACCTGCATTGTCCCTCAGACCTGCACTGCTTCCCTTTTTAAAAGTTCTTATCCTTGTCTGCAAATCTTTCCTCACCCCCCCCCCCCCCCCCCCGCCCCCCGCCCCCATTTAAAATAAAACGTGGATGTATATAATCCCTTTCACAATCAGTGTCCCAAAGCACTTCACAGTATTGTGATTAGGATAATGTAGGAAACATGTCGGCCAGCTTGCACCCAGCAAACTCCCACACATCGCTGATGTGTTTTCATCCTGGGGAGTTGATATGTTGGAGATGATGTCATTGTTGGGTGGAGCTAAGGCATTCAGACGTTTTGAGAAAGCTTTTGAAGTTGTGTTTTTGATCTTTCGATCACAAGTAAAGTATTTGTTCTCAATGTAGGATAGTTAAAAATGATTAGTTTTTAAAGCAGTGTAGACTTATCTGAGGGCAAGATAGAAGCTGAATAAACCAGTTGAAACAGCTTTTTGAAGACATCCAGCCAGAGTCTGCAGGGGTTTTAACAGGAGCCAAATCTGTTCTGGAAAGTAAGTATTACGCTGTGCCATTGGGATGTAGGGCGGATTGAGAGCTGTATGTGTTCTTTCCTGTTTAATTGTGAATAGAGATAGTAACTGAGGGTATTGTATTCACTGTGTTGAGTAGTATTGTTGAAGGAGTTATTGTAAGCTATTTTCTGGTGTGATGTTAAACAGTTTAGCATAGTGTTAATAACATTTTATTTTAAAATACCAAATTCCTATTTCTTTGTGCAATCACTCCTTCTGCACAATCTTACAAAATAAATTAAAATATTGGGGTTTCAGTCTAGTATTCTAGCCACTGTTGGGGTCTGGTATGAGATCGTAATAAGCCATTTGAACCACAGTTGACGCACCTCCAACCTTACAGCCCTTCAGTTGTCCAGGACCTCAGCTCTGGAATTCAATCTCTTAACCACTCCGCATCTCCATCTATTTTCCTCCGATAAGATGCTCCTTAAAATCTCACTCCTTGTCCTAGCTTTTAGGCTTCTGTCCTAATATCTGTGGTTTGGTGTCACATTTTGTTTGAATTTCCTGTGAAGCACTGGGGGATGTTTTACTCCATAAAAGTGCTATAAATGCAGGTTGTTTATGCTTAAAAGTCTCATCCATAATTCAGCACAGCTGACAGCTAACTATATTTTCAGGGCTGCACTGAAGAGTTAATCCAGAATATGTGCTCAGGGAACATTCATAGAATTTACAGTGCAGAAGGAGGCCATTCGGCCCATCGAGTTTGCACTAGCCCTTGGAAAGAGCACCCCAATCAAGCACACACCACCTCCACCCCATCCCCTTAGCCCAGTAACCCCAATTAACCTGTTTGGACACTAAGGGCAATTTCGCATAGCCAATCCACCTAACCCACACATCTTTGGACTGTGGGAGGAAACCGGAGCACCCGGAGGAAAACCACGCACACACGGGGAGAACGTGCAGACTCCACACAGATAGTGACCCAAGCTGGGAATTGAACCTGGGACCCTGGAGCTGTGAAGCAACTGTGCTAACCACTATGCTACCAGGAGGGACATTTTCAGTTTGGATCCTGAAAATATAAAAATATCATGTAACACTGTGCTCAACTCCTAGTTCTACAGTTCACGCAGAGCAGGAAAAAGCGAATGGTGCATTTTTGTCTTGCTATCCAGTTGGATGTGTAGTGTTATCAATTGAATGAAATGGGTCAGCTTCTACGACATTGGGCTCTTTACCATCCAAATTCCATCCACACAAGACGAAGCTTCTGACTGAATTCTCTGCTACGTGTTATTTGATGCTCAAACATTTTCCATTCGTAGTTTGGAAGTTTAGCTGTCTTTCTCAAAATGTCAAAGTGCCTAAAATGCATCGCTCTTGAAAATGCAGTTTGAGATCAATTATAGAAAAGGGAATTTGGAATCAGTGTGTTAAAAGCATTTATTTGCGAATATGCATAATTTTAAGAGCCATTGCGTTTTGCTTTTTTTATGGTGGTGAGGGAAATTGATCTCCGATGGAGCAGTAGTAGGGAGTGTTATTTTATGTGGTGTCCCTGGAATTGAGGTACTGGCGTTTGGTTGGTGTTTGGTGCCTTGCTGGAAAGTTTATATTGTCCATGTCAGGAGAGCTAATGTTTAGTTTGGCGGTGACAGCAGGTTGATATTTTCTATTTCGACTCTTCACTGAAGGGTGGTCGCTTGGGATGATGTGGTGAAGTGCTGCTGACACGCCTGGAATTAATCGCAAGCAAGATGTTAAACATTTACAGGTCAGGAGGATAGAACATTCAGTGAAGGAGAAACAAAATGGATCTGTCTTTAAACTGATTAATTTTTGAACGGAGCCATTGATCTTTTGCCATTTCCAGTAGCTTATTGCATACAGTTGACTCCATCATATATTTGATGTGCTGTTTCCATTTGCTAGGGCTAGTCACCAATCTCTTCAGTGACAAGCTGACCAAATGTATCCTTATATTTCTGGTGAATCGGTGTAAATTGCAATGGGGGCAATGTGAACAAGTATCAGGAGGTAAAATGCTCCTATTTTATCAAATGCGCAACAGAAAGAAAGCTAGATTTTACTGTTTTAAGAATGCTATTTAAAACATCTAAATTTAAACCAGCCCCTTATTTCTTTTCCAGGAGTTTGCAGCACTTACAAAAGAATTAAATGTATGCAGAGAGCATTTACTGGAACGAGAAGAAGAAATTTCTGAACTGAAAGCAGAAAGAAACAACACACGGGTAACTAAATTAGGAGTGCTCAAACAGATCATTAGTTTGTTTAATTTGCATTGATTTGCAATTCGATCGGAAGATGCTGATGGAGCTGCCATTTGTAGGTCCTACAGGTACAGGAGCATTCTAGGCACTTTAAAAAAAATTCATTTAGATGATGTGGGCATCACTGGCTGTGCCAGTATTTGTTGCCCACCTCTAACTGCCCTCCATTTCAGAGGACTTTGGAGAGTCAACTACGGTACTGTGGGTCTGGAGTCAAATGTGGGCAGGACCAGGTAAGGACTGCAGATTTCCTTCCCGAAAGACATCAGTGGATGGGATTGGTTTTTACGACAATCGACAATAGTTTCATGGTCATCATTAGACTTTAATTCCAGATTTGTAATTGAACCCGGGTCTCAGATCTTGCCCTGGGTCTCTGGTTTACTAGTCCAGTCGCAATACCACTGACATTGCCTTACCTTTTAAAAGAAGTCATTATTTTGTTCTGACTTGTCAAAAGAGGGTAGGTTCCTTCTTTTTACATTCCCAGACTAAAAATTTATTAGTTGGATAGTCATGGTTTCCACCAATTTACCCCCTTTCCTGCCCAGTAAGCGGTCTCTGATTCTAGAAGCAAGGGTTAAATGGTGTTATAGGGTGTTTGTGTTTGGTTTTACGAACTGACAGTGGTGTATCGTGATGACTTTTCAAAGCTCAAACGGCACAAATATTTATTGGCTGAGGATTCTCATAGCTATTTTCAAGTTTGTTGACTAATTGAAATAGT
The DNA here is from genome assembly GCF_047496885.1 of Scyliorhinus torazame. Taxonomy (NCBI): domain Eukaryota; kingdom Metazoa; phylum Chordata; class Chondrichthyes; order Carcharhiniformes; family Scyliorhinidae; genus Scyliorhinus; species Scyliorhinus torazame. The sequence continues at coordinate 262,000,244 of NC_092716.1, forward strand.
TATGCAATTGTAAGTGTGTCAAGTAGAGTAATTGATGAGTAATTTAACTGCATGACTTTCAGAGTTTCTTTCTGACTGCTAATGACCATTGTCTGATAACCAGAACTTTAGTGTCTAAATGAGATTGGTGCGATACTGAGACACACCGAACAGAGCAGATCTTCAGTGGAGACTATATTTGACTGCTGCATAGTGGGGCAGAGGTTGATGGAGGTAGGTGACCCTGGGGGCTGGAGGGGAGCTGGTGACCTCCCTGATCCAGTGAGTCCTGCAATTCGTATATTGTTGAATTTTCCCCTCTATTCACTGTCATGATATCCATATTAACATATGGTGCAAGCACGCACACACACTGATGGACAGGTAGATGGACCAATCAACACACACACAACATCACAGCCAATCACCAGTGAGAGCACACGCACTATAAAACGGGGAACACCACAGTTCCCGCTCATTCTACCAGGAGATAGCTCCGAGCACAGAGCTCACAACGTGCCACTCAGACATACACCATGTGCTGAGTGCTTCACTAAGATAGTGCTAGGGCTGGGTCCACAGGTTAGCTGGTGAAGTACGAACCACAGCCAGACGTTAATAGTTATTATTGTACAGAATAATAAAACAGAGTTGTGCCATCTACAATCGTGTTGGTTCGTTTGTGTCTCGGAACACCCAACACGACATTCACATCGTGGTGATGACTAATAGCCATTTGTGCAAGGTGTCAAAAGACGTTTTGGATCTGCAGAACTGCTTTTCAGGGCTGGAGGGAAAATGGTCACAAGAATGCTCCTGCTGTTATCAGTTCTTTCTCCTAATTGCTGTCATCCGATTAGTCAGTGGTGAAGAACCTTGTGTGCATGTGCATGAAATCCACTATGCAAATTCATTTTCTTTTAATTCTTGCTAGGAGGAGCCTGCAAAATTAGATCATTGTAATTATAATAGGGTAAATGATGCATTGAGACAAAAATGGGTTCTGTAATTTCAGTTTCTACTGAGCTCGTACTGCGAGTAACATATTTTGAAAATGTTAAAATATTGTATCAATTCAATTTTTGTTGTTTGTTTTGTAGCTGCTTTTAGAACACCTCGAATGTCTCGTTTCCAGACATGAACGGTCACTCAGAATGACGGTTGTAAAGAGGCAAGCTCAATCACCAGCAGGAGTATCTAGTGAAGTAGAAGTTCTCAAAGCACTCAAATCGTTATTTGAACATCACAAAGCTTTAGATGAAAAGGTATTGTATTTCTGCGCTTCAAATTGTAAATTTCACCCCGTGGATATTAGTTTTCCCGATATCTCAGGTTATGAGAAATAAAGAAGGCACTCAGACAATGTCATCTTCGCTACAATTAACCTGAAAGTGGAAATGATTCCAGAGACTCTAAAACTTCAGTCCAGCATTTTGGTGCATGGGCTGTTAGGATGCAATTCTACAAATTGCTCGTCAGAGTAGAAATGACTGGATTATATAGGATGAATACGTGGCTGAAGGGATGGTGTCAGGGGGAGGGTTTCAGATTCCTGGGGCATTGGGACCAGTTCTGGGGGAGGTGGGACCTGTACAAACTGGACGGGTGACACCTGGGCAGGACTGGAACTGATGTCCTAGTGGAGCTATTTGCTAGAGCGGTTGGGGAGTGTTTAAACTAATGTGGCAGGGGGATGGGAACTGATGCAGGAAGTCGGAAGGTAGTAAAACAGGGACAGAAACAAAAGGCAGTAAGAGGGAAAGTGTAAGGCAAAGAAGCCATAGTCAAAAATCAAAAAGGGCGACAGTACAAGGTACAGTGACTGAGGGGAGCTCAGTGAATAGGCCCAGTAATACTAAAAGGAATAAAACGGGAAGTAAAAACATAAATGGAAAGCGACGTGGCAGGTTGTTACATGAAGGTATGGGTTCAATGACAAGGAAAATTAGGAGAAAGGTTAAGAGGAAAAATAACTTAGGAGAGGTTACTGATCAAGGTGTTAAGATTCAACACAGAGGTATAAAAGCCAACATAAGTGTATTTTACCTGAATGCTCGTAGTATTAGGAATAAGCTAAATGAGTTGATGGCGCAAATCATTGTGAATGACTATGATTTAGTGGCCATTACTGAAACATGGTTAAAGGATGGTCACGACTGGGAGTTAAATATCCAAAGGTATCAAACTATACGGAAGGACAGAGTGGATGGTAAGGGAGGTGGTGCAGCTCTGTTATTTAAGGATGACATCTGGGCATTAGTAAGGGATGACATCGGTGCTATGGAGGATCAGGTTGAATCCTTTTGGGTGGAAATCAGGAATAGTAAGGCGAAAAAAATCACTGATAGGAGTAGTGTATAGGCCACCAAATAGTAACAGTATGGTGGGGCAGGCAATAAAGAAAATAAATAACGGATGCATGTAGAAATGGTACAGCAGTTATCATGGGGGATTTTAATCTACATGTCGATTGGTTTAAACAGGTCAGTCAAGGCAGCCTTGAGGAGGAGTTTATAGAATGTACCCGCGATAGTTTCCTAGAACAGTATGTAATGGAACCTACGAGGGAACAAGCGGTCCTAGATCTGGTCCTGTGTAATGAGACAGGACTGATTAATGATCTCATAGTTAGGGATCCTCTCGGAAGGAGCGATCACAATATGGTGGAATTTAAAATACAGATGGAGGGTGAGAAGGTAAAATCAAACACTAGTGTTTTGTACTTAAACAAAGGAGATTACAATGGGATGAGAGAAGAACTAGCTAAGGTAGACTGGGAGCAAAGACTTTATGGTGAAACAGTTGAGGAACAGTGGAGGAGAACCTTCCAAGCGATTTTTCACAGTGCCTCAGCAAAGGTTTGTACCAACTAAAAGGAAGGACGGTAGAAAGAGGGAAAATCGACCGTGGGTATCTAAGGAAATAAGGGAGAGTATCAAATTGAAGGAAATAGCATACAAAGTGGCAAACATTAGTGGGAGATTAAAGGACTGGGAAATCTTTAGGGGGCAACAGAAAGCTACTAAAAAAGCTATAAAGAGTAAAATAGATTGAGAGTAAACTTGCTCGGATTATAGAAACAGATAGTAAAAGTTTCTACAAATATATAAAACAAAAAAGAGTGGCTAAGGTAAATATTGGTCCTTTAGAGGATGAGAAGGGAGATTTAATAATGGGAGATGAGGAAATGGCTGAGGAACTGAACAGGTTTTTTGGGTCGGTCTTCACAGTGGAAGACACAAATAACATGCCAGTGACTGATAGAAATGAGGCTATGGCAGGTGAGGACCTTGAGAGGATTGTTATCACTAAGGAGGTAATGATGGCAAGCTAATGGGGCTAAAGGTAGACAAGTCTCCTGGACCTGATGGAATGCATCCCAGAGTGCTAAAAGAGATGGCTCGGGACATTGCAAATGTACTAGTGATAATTTACCAAAATTCACTAGCCTCTGGGGTGGTCCCGGCGGATTGGAAATTAGCAAACGTAACACCACTGTTTAAAAAAGGAGGTAGGCAGAAAGCAGGTAATTATAGGCCAGTGAGCTTAACTTCGGTAGTAGGGAAGATGCTGGAATCTATCATCAAGGAAGAAATAGCGAGGCATCTGGATGGAAATTGTCCCATTGGGCAGACGCAGCATGGGTTCATAAAGGGCAGGTCGTTCCTAACTAATTTAGTGGAATTTTTTGAGGACATTACCAGTGCAGTAGATAACGGGGAGCCAATGGATGTGGTATATCTGGATTTCCAGAAAGGAGGTAGTGATGGCAAGCTAATGGGGCTAAAGGTAGACAAGTCTCCTGGCCCTGATGGAATGCATCCCAGAGTGCTAAAAGAAATGGCTAGGGAAATTGCAAATGCACTAGTGATAATTTACCAAAATTCACTAGACTCTGGGTGGTCCCGGCGGATTGGAAATTAGCCAACATGACACCACTGTTTAAAAAGGAGGTAGGCAGAAAGCGGGTAATTATAGGCCAGTTAGCTTAACTTCGGTAGTAGGGAAGATGCTGGAATCTATCATCAAGGAAGAAATAGCGAAGCATCTGGATGGAAATTGTCCCATTGGGCAGACGCAGCATGGGTTCATAAAGGGCAGGTCATGCCTAACTAATTTAGTGGAATTTTTTGAGCACTTTACCAGTGCGGTAGATAACGGGGAGCCAATGGATGTGGTACATCTGGATTTCCAGAAAGCTTTTGACAAGGTGCCACACAAAAGGTTGCTGCATAAGATAAAGATGCATGGCGTTAAGGGTAAAGTAGTAGCATGGATAGAGGATTGGTTAATTAATAGAAAGCAAAGAGTGGGGATTCATGTGTGTTTCTCTGGTTGGCAATCAGTAGCCAGTGGTGTCCCTCAGGGATCAGTGTTGGGCCCACAGTTGTTCACAATTTACATAGATGATTTGGAGTTGGGGGACCAAGGGCAATGTGTCCAAGTTTGCAGACGACACTAAGATGAGTGGTAAAACAAAAAGTGCAGAGGATACCGGAAGTCTGCAGAGGGCTTTGGATAGGTTAAGGGAATGGGCTAGGGTCTGGCAGATGGAATACAATGTTGACAAATGTGAGGTTATCCATTTTGGTAGGAATAACAGCAAAAGGGATTATTATTTCAGTAAAATATTAAAACATGCAGCTGTGCAGAGAGACCTGAGTGTGCTTGTGCATGAGTTGCAAAAGGTTGGTTTTCAGGTGCAACAGGTGATTAAGAAAGCAAATGGAGTTTTGTCCTTCATTGCTAGAGGGATGGAGTTTAAGACTAGTGACGTTATGCTGCAATTGTATGAGGTGTTAGTGAGGTCACACCTGGAGTATTGTGTTCAGTTTTGGTCTCCTTACCTGAGAAAGGACATACTGGCACTGGAGGGTGTGCAGAGGAGATTCACTCGGTTAATCCCAGAGCTGAAGGTGTTTGATTACGAGGAGAGGTTGGGTAGACTGGGACTGTACACATTGGAATTTAGAAGGATGCAGGGGGATCTTGTAGAAACATATAAAATTATGAAGGGAATAGATAGGATCGATGCGGGCAGGTTGTTTCCACTGGTGGGTGAAAGCAGAACTAGGGGGCATAGCCTCAAAATAAGGGGAAGTAGATTTAGGACTGAGCGTAGGAGGAACTTCTTCACCCAAAGGGTTGTGAATCTATGGAATTCCTTGCTCGGTGAAGCAGTTGAGGCTCCTTCATTAAATGTTTTTAAGATAAAGGTAGATAGTTTTTTGAAGTGTTGTCGGCCAGGGTTCAGAGAACCCCAAAGTGTATCATGGAGTTCACCTGACCCACACCTTTTAATAGATTGTGGTATGAAATGGAAAAGTATTTTTTTAAAGCAAAACGATGTTTATTCTATGAACTCAAGTTAACCTTTTTAATCCATACAGTGAACATCTTAGCAACCATTAATTGAAATACAACCCCCAAAGATTACAACACTAAGTAATCCTTTAAGCTTTCCTTTTAACATCCATAAGACTTAAAACACCTTTTACCAGAAGCGCACCAGGTTAAAGGCACGACTGCTATTAGTTTTTAATCACCAGGATCGATGTACAGTCTTTAGGTTACAGAGAGAGACTCTAATGCACCTTCTGGCTGTGACAGCAGCTATCCCGCTCTGAAAACGAAACTAAAACACCCTGCAGCAAACAGCCTAAAACAAAAGTTAAAAGCTGACAGCCCAGCTCCACCCACTCTCTGACATCACTGCAGTAATAAACACCCATTTCTTAAAGGTACTCTCACATGACAGAAGAATAAACGGATTAAGGATTATCGTGTTCGGACTGAAAAGTGGAGCTGAGTACACAAAAGATCAGCCATGATCACATTAAATGGCGGAGCAGGCTCGAGGGGCCAGATGGCCTACTCCTGCTCCTAGTTCTTATTTTCTTTAAATCCACTGGAGTGTGGGGAGGAAGGGGGAGAGGAGGACAAGTTAGCCTCAGGCACCTGTACATCGTGTCAATCAGCCAAAAACAGAATGAGTGCTCGGTCAGATACTGAGGGATGTGAGGGGGAAGATAGAAAAACTAGAATTTCTGCTCCCTACTTTTTTACTGTCTGGGACAGATTCCTTGTGTTGACCCCTATCTCCTCCCTATCACCCGTGCTTTTGTTACTTTCAAACTCTCCTATTCCAGTGCATCACTAACTGGTCCCCCAGCTTGCACTATCCATAAATTGAAGGTCACTCTGCTGCCCATATCCTAACTCTTTCACCAGATCATATTCACCCATTACCCCTTACTTTGCTCCTAGTCCACCAGAGATTTAAAAAAAAAAATTGTCCTCATACTCTGATCCACCTGTGGCCTTGCCCTATATTTCTGTAACCTCCTCCAGCCCTGCAACTCTTTATGGATTCTGTGTTCTTCCAATTCTGTCCTCTTGTGCATCTCCTGTTTTGTGCATCTCCTGCTTTCGCTTACTACTGCTGGCTTGTGCCTTTGGCAGTCTGAGTCCTAAACTCAGGACTTCTCTCCCTAATCTCTTCTACATCCTAGCTTTCTGCTCCTTTAAGTCTCGGCTTAAAACCAAACCCTTTGACCAGCTTTTGGTCAGGTAACCTCCTGATTTATCTGATCAGTTCCAGTTTTTGCCTGACTTGTCTTGTGAAGTCCCCTGAGATGTTTCAGTACCATGAAGGTGCTGTTCGGATGCAAGTTATTATTGGATAGTGATAGCACTGCAGTGTTGTCATTTGCATTTAGGGTAGAAAAGGTATAAACTTTTCCAAGATTGAGGTGGGGCGAGGAGTCAGATTGACTTTTTTTCAATCTTGCTTGAAATATTCAATCAAGCTTTTATTCTTTAGTTTTGCCATTGAGAACAGAAATTGAAGAGCGAGCAGTTTTATACTGGTTGGACTGCATGCGCCTGAGATTTGGCTTCTGATCATAAGTGCGATTGATCATCGTTAACAATTCTGTGATCCTGAAAGTGATGCTAATTTGGTTACTTAAAAAAAAAAGACAAATTTGTCCATTGTTCCTGATCCGCCTGTCTAAATCCTTTCATGGCCTAGTCTCTCCCAAGTGTAACTTCTAATCGTATGAACTGCCTGCACCTCGCCCAGCCTCCTCTATCCCCAGACAGGCTTCACCTGAAATTGACCTCTTGTTCCAGTTTTGGCAATCCTTTTGTAAGCATTTTCATTTCTCCACGCTCTCACCTTTGAGGCCCTCCTTAATTCCTATCTCTCAGGCCAAGCTGTCTTTTAAAAATTATTTCCCGGGATGTGGGTGGGGCTGACTCGGCCAACATTTGTTGCCCACCTTTGTTTCCCTTGAGAAGATGACGGTGAGCTGGCTTTTTAAACCGCTGCAGTCTGCCACCCACAGTGCTGTTAGGGAGGGACGTTACCCTATCAAATATTTCCTTTTTTCAGCCAGCAGCTGACTGATTATGCTGTCGTGAAACAATGTTTTTTTTCTTATTTGTACAAAGTATCTCTGCAAATGAAATATCTTTGCAAATGCAATCCAAACAATTACCATTCCATAAGTCTACTCTTGATCATCAGCAAATTGATGAAAGATGTCATCAACAACTGTCACGCAACACCTACACAGTAAAACACCTGCTTGCTGATGCAAGTTTGGTTTCTGCCAGAGCTACTTAACTCCTGACTTCATTATGGTATTGATGCAAACACGGATTAAAGCCTGCACTCCAGAGATGGGAGTGACTGTCCTTGACATCAAGGCAATACATCAAGCCCTGGCAGCACAGTGGCACAGTGGTTAGCACTGTTGCTTCACAACTCCAGGGTCCCTGGTTCGATTCCCGGCTTGCGTCACTGTCTGTGCGGAGTCTGCAAGTTCTCCCCGTGTCTGCGTGAGTTTCCTCCGGGTGCTCCGGTTTCCTCCCACAAGTCCTGGAAGACGTGCTGTTTGGTGAATTGGACATTCTGAATTCTCCCTCTGTGTTCCCGAACAAGCGTCGGAATGTGGTGACTAGGTGATTTTCACAGTAACTTCATTGCAATGTTAATGTGAGCCTACTTGTGACACTAATGAAGGTTATTATTATTATTTGACTGAGTGTGGCATCATGGAGCCCTAGCAAATTTGAAGTCAGTGAAATTGGGGAAAACTTGCCACCGGCTGGAGTCATAACCTAGCACAAAGGAAGATAGTTGTGGTTGTTGCATGCCACTGCACGGATATCACTGCAGGAGTTCCTTGGGGCAGATGCCTAGCCCAGTCAACTCCACCTGCTTCATCAAAGACCTTCCCTCCATCATGAAGTGAGAAGTGTGTATGAACGCTGATGTTCAATATCATTCTCAACTCCACAGATACTGAAGCATTCCATGTCAACATGCAGCAAGACCCAGACAGTATTCAGACTTGAGCTGACGGGTGGCGTGAATGTAACTTGCTACTCAAGTGCGAGGCAATGACTATCTCCAGCAAGAGAGAATCTAACCATCTCTCTTTGACATTCAGTGACATTGCCATTGCTAAATCTCTCACTATCAGCACGTTGACAATTACCAATGACCAGGAACTTAACTGGAGCAGCCATTAAATACTGTGACTGCAAGAGTAGGTTAGAGGCTGGGAATTCTGCTGCGCCTGACTCCAAAGCCTGTCCACCATCTACAAGGCGCAAGGGTATGATGGAATACTCTCACTTGCCTGGATAAGTGCATCTCCAGCAACTCAAAAGCTTGACACCATTCAGAAAAATGCGACCTGCTTGATTGGCATTCCATCTTAAATCTTAAACACTCACTTTCAATACCACTGGGTTCATGGGTTGTGGGCATCCCTGGCTGGGCCAGCATTTATTTGTCATCCCTGAGGACATTGCTGTGGGCCTGGAGTCACATGTAGTCCAGACCAGGTAAGGACAACAGATTTCCTTCCCTAATGGACATTAGTGAACCAAATGGGCTTTTACGACAATTGGCAATGGTTTCATGGCCATCATTAGACTTGTAATTCCAGATTTTTCTTGAATTCAAATATCACCATCTGCAGTGGTGGTATTCGAACCCAGATCCCCAGAGCATTCCCCTGGGTCTCTGGATTACTAGTCCAGTGACAATACCACTACGCCACTGCCTCTTGGTAGCGGCAGTGTGTAACATCTACAAGATACATTGCAGCAACTCAATAAGCCTCCTTTGATGGCATCTTCTCAAACCCTTGTCCTTTACTACCTCGAAGGATAAAGGGAACATCATCACCTGCAGGTGACCCTCCACACCGTGCGCCACCCTGACTTGGAACTGTACTGCCGTTCACTATTGCTGGACCAAAATCCTGAACTCCCTTCCTAATAGCACTGTGGGTGTACCTGTATGAGATGGACAACAGAGGCTCGAAAAGGCAGCTCACTTCCCCCCTCCACAAGGACCATTAGGGATAGCCAACAAATGCTGGCCTTGCCAACAATGTTCACACTCCAGGAAAGAAACATAGAGCTGTGAATCTTTGGAATTCTTTATTCCAAAGAGCTGGGTCTGCAGTCGTTCAGTATATTCATCACTGAGATTGATTCTTGGACATTGGAAGGAATTGGGATACAGGGATCAGGAAGGAAAATTGCAATGCGATCAATCAACTGTGATCTTACTAATATGCAGAGTATGCTTGAGCGGCTGTGTGCCCTACTCTTATTTCTTGTATAAATAGCAGTTCGATAAATAGCATTTTCATGTCTGTCTAGACAGGAAAGAGGTAATTGGGAATTGCCTGTACTTTCACTTTCAGACTTTCCCCCTCTTCCCCCTCACTGTCCCCAAACAGTTTTATAAATTTGGGAGAGTTGTTTTAGATAGATGATGGATGAATTGAGCAAACTTTGTGTAGGTCTGTAGAAAATGGCTTTAACCCAAAGGATTTCATATGCATTAGAAGTTCTTTGTGTGCCTTCAGTCAGTAATTTCTCATCCAGCAACAGATTGGAACACCATTGAATGTTTTTGATTTCAGTTTTGTATGTGCCTGTCAAAATTGGAGCTGAAATAAGTAAATTTGTTATTTGATTGGTAGTTGAAAAAGTTAATCACTAAAACCTGTTTCGAATATTCAATAGCAACCTGCATTTATAAAGGGTCTTTAATATAAAGAACATCCTTAAGTACTTCCCAGCGAAACCAATACTGAGCAGGAAGGAAGAGGTCACCAAAAGATTAGTCAAAGGGAGATGGATTTTGGAAATGATTTAAGGAGAGCAGAAATAGACAGTGCATTATTTTTATTGAGACATTGCACATTAGTGCGACCATAAATACGCAATGCAACTGTTCTAGCAAATGTTTCTGTGGAGTGAACAAATACAGAAAATCTACAAAAGCCCAGAAATAGAGGAATGGAGTTTTCTATATGGAGGGATTTAATGATCAGGATGGAGATTTATAATGTTTTGCGCCGGGGGTGGGGAAGTGCCATTTAGCAGTCAGAACGAGGTAATGGGCGGGTAGGACTTGGTGTTAGACAGTGTTGGTTCAAGAGTTTTAGACTAGTCGAACTTGAAGGGTGTAACTCAGACTGACTTGGAGAAACTGTTATAAGTAATCTGTCGTATAACTATTTTAAATTTCTCTGTGAACTTAGTAAATGTCCATGTTGTCTTACCCAGGAAACAACTTCAGAAATGTATGATTAATCCAATTAGAATTTAAAACTATATTTTGCAAGTTGAATGCTAACTTGTCCAATGTATTTTGTTGCTGTTTTCTAGGTACGAGAGCGGTTACGAGTAGCACTAGAAAGAGTTAGTGCTTTAGAAGAAGAAATAGTAGTTAGAGAGAGAGAGGTAGGTATTTATGTTGAGTTTTCCTGAAATTATCTGTTAAACTATATTGGCAACAATTTTTTTGCATTACAGTTTAGAATGTAGTAAAGTGTACAAGTTTGTGGAGCTGTGCAGTCATAATCACCTAGAAGGATGAGAGCAGCAGACGTGGGAGAACGCTACCACCTGAAGTTCTCTCCAGGTCTTATACCATCCTAACCTGAAACTAGATTGCCAGCCTTTCACAGTCGTTGGGACAAAATCCTGGAGCACACTACTAATGGTACAGTGTGTGTATCCGACCCCACCTGCATTGCAGCAGTTTAAGTGGCTAAATACCACCAGGGCAATAGCAATAAGGGACAGATAATAAATGCTGGCCTTGCCACGATACTCAAATCCAAAGAGTCTAAGAAAAATATGCGTTTTGCAATGGGAAGGTATTTGAGTGATTACTGAGCTTTCAGTTTCTCTCTCTGTTGAATTAAATTCTAAATTCAGCATGGGGTCACCCATGTATTGGAATGATCATTGCAATGAGCTCATTTCTGTTTTCAAGTTCAGATCTTGGAAATGCTGCAAGATCTTGAGCCGAGCCCTTGAGAATAAAATGTTTGACGATATCACCATCAAGCAAGATGCACAATTGCCAAGCTTTCCGACCACTACTGTGACAACTAATGTATTCATAGCAGAAAGCTTTATTTTGGATGTATTGAATTTTGAGAAGGTACTTGTTTCGCGTAACTAATTTTACTTTATAATTTGTTTCAGATTTCCATATTTAAAGAGCAAAATACACCTACTTTGAAGAAAGGAGGAACAGATTCACTAGAGGATGGAAATAGTGATGGAGATAATATACCAAGCACAAATGGCATGGTATAGTTTTCAAACATAGATTTATATGCCTCATTTTGTATTTGCATTCTTTCGTTAACCATATCATGAAATAATAAATACGTGGGATTAATTTGAAGATTGTAATTTAATTGGTATGAGGAAATGATCTCTTGTACTCCAGGACTGAGGTGGAATAGTTTATAATTACGGTTCAAAGCCCGAGGTTATATTACAGGTATGTCTGGCATCATGGAATAATGTGCTTGTGAATAATAAATACTTCTGGTGTGCAAAGGGGCTAGTGACATGCAAAGATATGTTTAACCACCAGGTGCAAACAAGTAAGATGTGAGCTGATTGATGGAGAGAGATGGGGCAGAATAGGGATGAGAATAAAAAGCTAGTATGTAGCCTGTTCTTCAAACATTTGTAATTCCACGCAGCACTTAATGCATAGATTAACTATCACTAAGTTTGTGTCAAGACTATGCAACTTGAGTAACTCTCCCTCCAGACAGAGGAATATATTCAGACCCAGTTTTTCGTTTGGATCCGGGAACTCTTGACAGCAGCCATATTTATGACACCACATTCAAGACGAGACCATTTGAGATTTGAATCAAATCATCTATTCACTGTCCTTGAGGTGTTCTACACATGATCAGGAACACTGAAGCTCCACAATGCACTCGGCAGTTATCTGTCACTTTGTATTATTTCTACATATACTTGTATAATGACCTGTTTAGCATTTTCGTAGGTGGGGAATTCGTATCAGCTTTCTTCTTTAAAAGGTTACATTTCTGTGCCATTACATTTTTTTAACAGAGATTTTCTAATTGTTCCATAAACCATGATGAAGATTCGATTAAAGTAATAGAGCTTCAGGAGACGATAGATAAACAAAACAAGGAGCAGGGGCAGTTAAAGGATCGACTGGCTGTTCTCTCTAGTAGGGTGTCAGAGCTTGAAGAGGATCTGGATACAGCCCGTAAAGACTTAATTAAGTCTGAGGAAATGAACACTAAACTTCAGCGGGATTTGCGTGAGGTAAAATTACTAAGATAAAGTTATTTAAAGAAGCTATGTGACTTACCCAGCTCAAACATAATGTACTTGTATGGATATTTGCAAAATTTGAAAATTATTAAAGAATAACATTACTGCATTGACAAAATAAGTAACTAGTTGTTATAAATTCCACCCGTTGTAACTATTTAACAAACTGACAACCCAACCTTGCTTAACCATCCAGTGTTGAATCCATTTGGGTGGAAATCAGGAATAGTAAGGCAAAAAAATCACTGATAGGAGTAGTCTATAGGCCACCAAATAGTAACATTATGGTGGGGCAGGCAATAAACAAAGAAATAACTGATGCATGTAGACATGGTACAGCAGTTATCATGGGGGATTTTAATCTACATGTCGATTGGTTTAACCAGGTCAGTCAAGGCATCCTTGAGGAGGAGTTTATAGAATGTATCCGCGATAGTTTCCTAGAACAGTATGTAATGGAACCTACGAGGGAACAAGCGGTCCTAGATCTGGTCCTGTGTAATGAGACAGGATTGATTAATGATCTCATAGTTAGGGATCCTCTCGGAAGGAGCGATCACGATATGGTGGAATTTAAAATACAGATGGAGGGTGAGAAGGTAAAATCAAACACTCGTGTTTTGTGCTTAAACAAAGGAGATTACAATGGGATGAGAAAAGAACTAGCTACAGTAGACTGGGAGCAAAGACAGGTGATTCAGAAGGCAAATGGAATTTTGTCCTTCATTGCTAGAGGGATGGAGTTTAAGACTAGGGAGGTTATGCTGCAATTGTATAAGCTGTTAGTGAGGCCACACCTGGAGTATTGTGTTCAGTTTGGTCTCCTTACTTGAGAAAGGAAGTACTGGCACTGGATGGTATGCAGAGGAGATTCACTAGGTTAATCCCAGAGCTGAAGGGGTTGGATTACGAGGAGAGGTTGAGTAGACGGTGACTGTACTCGTTGGAATTTAGAAGGATGCGGGAGATCTTATAGAAACATATAAAATTATGAAGGGAATAGATAGGATAGATGCAGGCAGGTTGCTTCCACTGGTGGGTGAAAGCAGAACTAGGGGGCATAACCTCAAAGTAAGGGGAAGTAGATTTAGGACTGAGTTTAGGAGGAACCTCTTCACCCAAAGGGTTGTGAATCTATGGAATTCCTTGCCCAGTGAAGCAGTAGACGCTCCTTCATTAAATGTTTTTAAGATGAAGATAGATAGTTTTTTGAAGAATAAAGGGATCAAGGGTTATGGTGGTCGGGCCAGAAAGTGGAGCTGAGTCCACAAAAGTTCAGCCATGATCTCATTGAATGGTGGAGCAGGCTCGAGGGGCCAGATGCCCTACTCCTGCTCCTAGTTCTTATGTTGGCTTTGGCCTCTTGCCACTGGACGGAGTGTTAGCAAATTCTTTAGTTGAGCTACTGGATGGGTAGCATATTATAGTGTGTTGTAAAGGTGAATGCGATGTTAGCCGTGAAATATTGACCATCCATAGAATGCTCCACGATTCATTATGAAGTTATGGCAATAATTATGGGGCCCATATTTGGTTGGAGGGGAGAGAAGATGAGAGGAGAGCGCACTGGGCTCATAAGAATTGAGGAAAACCAATGAACACTGTCATATTGATATTTGCATAGCAGCTTTAACAGACCTTAATTTAAAGCAAAATCTAATTTTTTTTGTGATTTTTTTTTTTTTGGTGAGGAAAAAAAGAAAGGAATAAGTCTGACAGAAGTTCATTCTAGATACTGATTGTTGTTTTTGTCCGAGGGGATTCGGGAATGGTAAGGGTGATGAGCAAGCAATGATTGTTCCTCATGTATGTTCCAATCACAATAGGCCATGGCCCAGAAAGATGATATGGAGGAAAGAATAACAACTCTTGAAAAACGCTACCTCAATGCACAACGTGAATCCACATCTGTACATGATCTCAATGATAAACTTGAAAATGAACTGGCCAATAAAGATGCTTTGTACATACAGGTACTTGTATAAGTCGAAAATGAAATGTTGTCAGATTACACTGTTATGCTTGTATCCACCTGTTTGGAATAAAACATTTGAGGGAAGGCCAAATGTTCAGGAACAGTGCCAGTACATGTTGTTTTTTTAACAAATATGGCTGTGTATGTAAAAACATTAATTGTAGACGGAAAGTGATGAGTTTGCATATTTGAAATTCAAACACCTTTGTCCATTACTGAATGTTTTTTTCCACTGTCGGGTGCTTTCGTGGTTATATTGAAGAATTTTCCTTTATCATGGGATTAGTTGAATGCACAGAATTTTGATAGTAATTTAAAACTGCTTCATTTAATTATAGTCAAGAGTGATATTGCAGTAACAAAATGAAGCACAATTAGCTATATAATTTTAATTTAAACATGGGTCGAAGATTAAAAAGAAAACCAGAGATAAAACAAAACAATAGGGCATTTACCCCCGATCTGTCAGAATCAATAAGGATGAAAAAAAGGTCATCCTGAGGGGTTGTAAAAGGATACATAGCTGAAATGCTTATATTTTCAGAAGCTGTTGAGCAGTTTCTATGTTTGGAAATTATAGGTGCTCCGAGAAATAGTGAACTGCAACTCGGTCTGATCTCTGGCACGTTTGCACTTTAACTGCTAGACAAGTGGAATTAGCCATAAAATCACTTAATATTCCAGTGCAAGTTTAACCCTTGGAAGACTTCGTAACGTTTTTGAAATAAAATAGTTTGTGATGCTGTATATTTAATTTGTCACACCGTCAGTGTAATTCACTCTTCTGAGCCCGATTTTAATTCTGAGCTGAGCTTCAGATACAGCAACAAATGCGTAACTCCTTTATCCTACACTTTCTTCCTGTTTTGAATAAAGGTTGATGGTGCATTAGAGGAGTTAACTGTATTCAAGCATTGTGAGGAAGCCCCATTTTAATTTGTGTGGGGAGAAGATAATTCTACCTCTAAATAAGTGTATTTGGATGTAGGGGGAAGCAGCTGATCCATAGCAAAGCGGTGGCTAGGGCACAAAGTTCTTTGAATAGAGCCGTGGAATCTTTTTACACCTACCAGAGTGGGTAACGGAGGTTGGTTTAATAAGTTGATTTAAATGTTCTGACAATCCTTCGGTACTGCTGAAGCTCCAGCCTGGATTATGTGCTTAAACCCGACATGGAGCTTGAAACCCCAACCTCCTGACTCAGATGAGAATGCCACCCTTGAGCAAGGTTGAGGCATGTTGACGTGCCATTTACCTGGTATATTGCACACTCCGTTCTTTGTCTACCTCAGCATTTAGGCTTTGTCCAATCGAAATTGAAGTGACCTAGTATAATGCTGCAAGAAAAATAAATGAATTTATTCTGAAGTTGAGATGGCTAAATGTTAATTCTTTAAAATTAAAAATGTAGTGTGAAGAGAAGAATCGTCATTTGCAAGAACGATTGGAATTAGCTGAACAAAAGCTACAGCAAACTCTCAGAAAGGCAGAAACACTACCAGAAGTAGAAGCGGAGTTGGCACAGAGGGTGGCAGCTCTTACAAAGGTAGGACGTTAAATCTCCAGTGGTCTCTATGCTAATGCATTATGTTTAGGTCATAGAATGGATGTGAATCAAAAAGCAGAATAATCTCCGAAAGAAAATGGCCTTTTTTAAGCAGCATTTTATAAACAGGATGATCGTTTTGTAAATACAGTTTTCAACCTGTTGTACACAATTGATGAGTAATAAAGTGATGACTAATGAAGTTTGAAAATTCAAATTCTAGGAGCTGTGTTTAAATAAAAATAACTGCATTTCTGAAGTCACAACCAATCTAGTCTGTCCTAAGGTGTGCGACTCAATTCCTTAGAATTCACTGCTGGTGGGAACATAGACTCTAATATGGTTAGTAGAGGATGTGAGCTGCTTGATACATAGATGCAAAAGGATATTTCCATTTGAGATTTGTAAAATGCTCTGCCCAAAGTTTAAGTTGTAAACTTGGCTGTTGGACCCTGAAGCTCTGATATTACTGTTCAAGAACCAATTTCACAAATCAGTACATTTGCTTCTAGATTTCTTTGCAAGTGGTGCTGAAGACCAGCCACTAGCATAAGCATCACTATTTGTCCACCCCAAAATGAAGATGGGAAAAGCAATCTCTTTATTTGTTTATGTAAATATCTTTAATAAAGTATTTACATTTGAGCAGAAGTGAGTTTAGGGGAGCTGTCCTATCAAGATACATAGCGATGCAGCAAAATAACGGATGGATTTAGGGAGTGACATGGCTGAACACAAATATAGATTTTTCCATTACTTCCCCCACCCATCCATCTCTAACCGATAATGATCTCTCTTAAAATTATTGACCTGGAACTGATTGTACTTGTGCCCTTAGCTTACACCTTTTAAGGGTAGGTTAATGCCGGGTCTCTGATGGTGACGATACATGTGTGCTACAGCATTGAGATAGCAAAGCAGAACTTCATTCCATATAAAAGCAAATTACTGCGGATGCTGGATCTGAAACCAAAGAGAAAATGCTGGAAAATCTCAGCAGATCTGGCAGCATCTATAGGGAGAGGAATGGTTTAGATGGTGGTGGGGAATTAGATGGTTGAAATGGTAATGAAAGTAAACAATATAAATCCATCATATATGTTCGAAAAGGAAGATCTTTCTTTATTTTAATGTATATGGGACTGAGCTACTGTATATGGGAAAACCTAAAACTTGCAAGTCCAGTCAGCTGATGGCAGAGTCCGATGGAAACTGAGCATATCAAAATAAATCCTGAACATCTATAAATTGACACATTTCAGCACTTTCAGCTATTGGGCTACACAATATTTTGATGTCCTATATAAAAACATTCTGATAATTGGTTTTCCATGAACTTAATTTAAGGGTATGTAGAACAGAGTTCAGACCAAACATACATCCAGGAAGGGGTGGGGAAGGTACTTGAACTTGAGAGAAGAGAAGCCACTTAAACAGTCTTGTCTAAATGTGCACGTTCGTTAAGTAAGGAAATCTAATTCAGTTACAGAAAGGAGGCTAATGACTACGGCAGTAATGGGTTTAAAAGGCAGTCCAGTTGGCCAAACTAAAAGCAAATTACTGCAGATGCTGGAAACGTGAAATAAAATCAAAGTGATGGAAAAACTCAGCAAGAGCAAAATACTGTGGATGCCTTGAAGAGGAATCAGCCGTTAAATGTGTTTCTCTCTCCACAGATGCTGCCAGACCTTTTTCCAGCATTTCCTGATTTTATTTCAGTTGGCCAAACCTTATTTACAGGAAACAAGAGTGATGGATAAAGTTGGCTTCTTATCCAGAACAGAAACCGAGGGTGCAGAAGCACAATAACGATAGAATTTGGTCTCAGCGCACATAATTAAAGCAGAGAGACAATGTCTTGCGTGAAATTGGATCAGGCTGTTTTTGGGCAGTTGGGACAGGTGCCTAAAGCAGGCATTAGGCCCCTTAATGACACATCCAAGAATCCCTCCATGAAACCAGATTGCCCAAAGTGGAACAAGCATTGGGATTGCTACGACAGTTTTGCTGGACAGTGAAGTGCCTCGGTAGATAACTTAATATAATATTTTAAAAACTAAATTGATATGTTTTCGGCAAGCATGTTGCTGGCTCCACAACACCCCTGATGACCATTGCCTGCCACAGTCTGCTTCCACGTTGTTGTCCCCTCCTCCCCTACTTACTTAGGACCCAAACTCTTATTCAGTTGCGCAAGCTGCCAGTGGAGGCGCAGCAGGTGCCTGCAGTTCGCTGCAAGTATTTAGATAAGACCCAAAAACTAATTTGGCACAATCTTAAGGCTTTGGGGGGCAGGAAACAATTCCTGCATCCATTTAGTGCTTGAAGGCTGGCCTGAACAGTGCGGACAATCTGCTAAGTGTGGCGGACATGAGCGAGATTCCCACCTGTGTTGAAGTTCAAAGTTTTTATGTGTGTGTAATTTGAAGGTTTGCTATGATTACAGTATTGAATATTCATTATATTTGAATATTTTTTGATTAGAGTTAACTACAATTATTTTTGTTTAATATTTTTCTGTAATGGTCAAATACTTTGCAACAAAATCTTTTTTAAATGGACAATTGCCTTGATGAGTATATATAAAGTTTGTATAATCAGAACCTTAATTTAGAGAAATGAGCCAGCCTGTTAATGCGTATGCATCTTTCCTTTTCAAGATTGTTTCCATGTATTCTCTCTCTTGATATGTATATATTTACGTCCAAGTACTCTTCCATTTCATACAGCAAAGCATTTTTGGATAAACTAATTGTACCTTTTCATATCAAAATTCATCTGCATCCATTTTCCCTACTCGTATCGTAGTCTTAACAATAGTAACCTTTCTGCTGTTTCCTGTACCTTTTTGCCTTTCTTAGTCCGATCCTTCCCTTTCTTCTGAAGATTCTACTCTTATGGAAGCTAAAGTGGTGGAACTGAGCTCCATGCTTAGGAAGGTAGAATATGCAATGTTCCGGTCACTGTGCTATGCTTGCAACTTATTGCCTTCTGCAAACAGTGGCAGTTGAAGCCTTGATCCCATAGGCTGAGCTTGCCGAGCATCAAAGCTTCAAATGTGCACCCAGCAATTTAAAGCACCATTCAGCATCTGTCTTATCTTTCATCAAGTGCCGCTTACACCAGGCTTTTGTGACACCACTGGCTGAAGCGTAACACTAAGTGGATCCGAGCTCCTCGGAAGACTTGCAATTTTCATAAATTTATTATTTCAAGGATCAATCTTTGCAAATTTTAACAGTTTTTATTTATTTGTCAGGCTGAAGAAAGGCATGGAAACATTGAAGAAAGGTTACGGCAGTTGGAGGCACAGCTTGAAGAAAAGAATCAAGAATTGCAACGAGTATGTTGATTGGGGTTTCCACGTTATGATTTATAGACACTAAAATTATAAATCTGCTGAAACTCCAAATACTGAATCTTGTGCAGTTTGTACTATAGTGTATGGATTCTGTTGCATCAAGAAATACACTGTAAACTTTCAACTTAAAAAAAAAACGTGAAATCTGCTATTTCCCACCTTTTTGAGAAGACTGAAAATTAATTTAAGCCCCCAACCAAGATGTGGCAGATGGGAGGTTATGTCACAGTGCTGACGGTGTGACTGTATTGCATTGTTGTCATCCCTGTATTGGTCGTGTTCCCAAAACTTTTCAAAATGAGCTATATGCTTTTATTTTTTTCAAACACAAATTTCAGGTGCTGCTCATTTCTCGTACTGCTCATGGTAAAATTGAAAGAATAACATTTATAAACTGACATTCTCTCTCTCTCTCTCTCTCTCTCTCTCTCTCTCTCTCTCTCTCTCTCTCTCTCTCTCTCTCTCTCTCTTACCTGCACCCCCCCACCCCCCCCCCCCCCCCCCTCCCCCACATTCCCCAAACAACCCCAAGCCTGTCTGCCAGACACATCGAATGACTGAAAAGCGGTAATAAGCCTCTTGAATTAGTCTGTAGCATAATGCCTTTTGTGGAGATGGCTTCTGGCCGTTGGGTGCCAGGAGTGCCCTGTATTCACCACTTAAGCATCACTCTGCTTATGTCTGATGAAAGGTTTTGTGGTTTTATTTTCAAGTTGTTGGTAGAATTGCAATATTTGTTGTTCAACTAACAAAACCAAGAACATTTTTAACCAAACTGCAGAAATCTATTTGTCCCTCGTCACAGATACTTTCCTAGCTCTGATTTTCATGCTAGAAGCTGTACCCCCTGTCTTGTTTATACATCTTAAGATTTAATCTTTCTTTAATAACAGATTCATTTAAACTTTCAATCAAACTTGACAAGTTTCACAAACTTTGGGTTCCTCATTAAAATGGCCCTGCTGGGAACATTTTCATTGGACTATATACTGTAAATGTCCTAGACTTGTAATATTTCATTAGCTTGTCACTAAACTTGATTCTTTTCTATATGTGCCGGATATCAATTTGTTATAAAATCTTTGGATATGACGCACTACAAGTGTGCTTAATATTACCAGGTGGTGTAAAGTTTGTATTCAATGGGCACGCATATGTTGTAAAATAAAAATAAGCATGCACTTTGTTGAAAATTATTTTTTAATCTTCTGTGTAGTGCCTAAGAGCCATTTGGATAGTCGCTATCTTAGTTTTGGTATGTTGTTATTTAATCAGCCCATCTATTTATTTAAAAGGCTCGACAGAGGGAAAAGATGAACGAAGAACACAATAAGCGTTTATCAGACACGGTAGATAAACTCCTTTCAGAGTCCAATGAAAGACTTCAGCTTCATCTAAAGGAAAGGATGGCTGCATTAGAGGAAAAGGTAGTCCATTTTATAAAAAAACACAATTATCATATCCTCTTCGATGATGTACCTTGCTTGTTTTTAGCAAAGTTTGGCTTCAAGTCAGAGGGCTGTTGTTCAGATACCAACTAGACTTGGTATGCATTGGCTCCTTATGATTACATGTTTTGGGGATCCTATCGTATGATTCTATTATGACAATGGCAAAACCAGAGTGATGCATTGTTCAAAATCATCAAGAAGTATTTGTATGTTCATAGAGGGAAGAGAACTAGATCAGGTGCAATAATTCAAATATTTAGAATATCTACAGATGGAAGATGCAACAGGAAATAAGAACAAGGATAGCAGTGGGAGGGGCCATATTTGGTAAGAGGTGGTTACTGAACGGTTAACTGCATAAACAGCTCAAAGAAGCAGCTTGATTTGGAG
Organism: Scyliorhinus torazame; assembly: GCF_047496885.1. Taxonomy (NCBI): domain Eukaryota; kingdom Metazoa; phylum Chordata; class Chondrichthyes; order Carcharhiniformes; family Scyliorhinidae; genus Scyliorhinus; species Scyliorhinus torazame. The sequence continues at coordinate 262,021,606 of NC_092716.1, forward strand.
TGTTGCTTTGCATGAATATAGGGCTGTTTAGCACTGGGGCTGTTTAGCACAGGCGAAATCGCTGGCTTTGAAAGCAGACCAAGGCAGGCCAGCAGCACGGTTCAATTCCCGTACCAGCCTCCCCGAACAGGCACCGGAATGTGGCGACTAGGGGCTTTTCACAGTAACTTCATTTGAAACCGACTTGTGACAATAAGCGATTTTCATTTCATTCATTCATTCAGTATGAGATTTGACCCTTACAGAAAGAGGAGACTAGCTTGTTAAATAGCTTGGAAATAATGTTTGGAGAATAGAAAAGGATCAGTTGGATAGAAAAAATAATGACGTACTGTGGAGAGTGAACAAACAAAGGCATTTGCTGAATGTAATCAGGAACAGTGTCTGGGTAGGGCACACCTTGAGGAAGCTGACTTTTAAAAGATGTTAAAGAGGGAAGATTCAAATGAAAACGATGAAGGAAGAGAGTATCAATGCTGGGTGGCTTGAAAATTGAAGGAAGTTATTGACAAATGAAAATACTGGCAAAGGATGCAGAGACTGGCAAGAATTATTATGAGCCTGCCTACCTTCAGGCAGACTGCACATGATATTTTTTTTAAAAATATATATATTTATTAAAGTTTTTAACAATTTTTCTCCCTTACAAACAATAACCGCCCCCCCCTCCCCCCGTAACAAAAAGAAAACGAGAAATCGCGCGGAGCAAGATATATACATGGCAAAGTAGTATATTTACATAGCTTTGTACACTGGCTCTCCCCCGTACGTGCCAGTTTCCCCGACTCTTCATGTTATCTCTTGCTCATCCACCCCCAGGTTGCTGCTGCTGCTGACCGACCTTCCTCTAACGCTCCGCGAGATAGTCTAGGAACGGTTGCCACCGCCTGAAGAACCCCTACGCAGACCCTCTCAAGGCGAACTTAATCCTCTCCAACTTTATGAACCCAGCCATATCGTTTATCCAGGCCGCCACACTGGGGGGGCTTCGCCTCCTTCCACATTAGCAAGATCCTTCGCCGGGCTACTAGGGACGCAAAGGCCAGAATACCGGCCTCTCTTGCCTCCTGCACTCCCGGTTCGTCCACTACTCCGAATATTGCTAGCCCCCAGCTTGGCTTGACCCGGACCATCACCACCTGAGATATTGCTTCCGCCACTCCTCTCCAGAACCCCTCCAGTGCCTGGCATGACCAAAACATATGGACATGGTTCGCCGGGCTCCCTGAGCACCTTCCACATCTGTCCTCTACCCCAAAGAACCTGCTCAACCTCGCCCCCGTCAAGTGAGCTCTGTGAACCACCTTAAATTGTATCAGGCTGAGCCTGGCACACGAGGAGGAGGAATTAACCCTACCCAGGGCATCAGCCCACAGACCTTCCTCGATCTCCTCCCCAGCTCCTCCTCCCATTTACCCGTCAACTCTTCTACCAGCGCTTCCCCCTCTTCTTGCATCTCCTGGTGTATTGCCGACACCTTGCCCTCCCCGACCCATGCACCCGAGATCACCCTGTCTTGAATTTCTTGTGCCGGGAGCAACGGGAATTCCCTCACCTGTCTCCTCACAAAATCCCTCACCTGCATATATCTAAAGGCATTTCCCGGGGGTAACTCGAACTTCTCCTCCAGTGCCCCTAAGCTCGCAAACGTCCCGTCAATGAACAGGACCCCCATTCTTCTAATCCCCGCCCGATGCCAGCTCTGGAACCCCCCCATCTCCATCCTCTTCCATGCCGCCCCCTCTCCCTCCATAACCCACTTGCGGATCATCGCCACATTTGCTGCCCAGTAGTAGCTCCCTAGATTTGGCAGTGCCAACCCTCCTCGGTCCCTACTGCGTTCCAGGAACCCTCTCCTTACCCTCGGGGTCTTATTCACCCACACAAACCCCACTCCATACTCTCTTAAGAAAGGCCTTGGTGATCACGATGGGGAGGCACTGAAACAGAAACAGAAACCTCAGGAGGACCACCATTTTGACTGACTGCACTCTACCCGCCAGCGAGAGCGGTAACGTCCCATCTTTTGAAGTCCCCCTCCATTTGCTCCACCAATCTCGTCAGGTTCAGTTCATGTAGTGCCCCCCAACTCCTGGCTATCTGGACCCCAGATACCGAAAGCTCACCTCCGCCCTCCTCAGCGGTAGGTCCCCTATCCCTCTTTCCTGGTCCCCTGCCTGTAATACAAAGAGCTCACTCTTCCCTACATTGAGCTTATAGCCCGAAAACTCCCTTAGTGTCTACATGACCTCCACCATCCCCTCCATTGGGTCCGCCACGTACAGCAACAGGTCATCCGCATATAGCGACACCCGATGCTCTTCTCCCCCTCGGACCACCCCCCTCCATTTATTAGACTCCCTCAATGACATGGCCAATGGTTCGATCGCCAATGCGAACAACGGGGGGGGACAGGGGGGGCACCCCTGTCTCATCCCTCGGTACAGTCGAAAGTACTCCGACCTCCGCCGGTTCATCACTACACTCGCCACCGGGGCTCTGTAAAGGAGCTTAACCCAACTAATAAACCCTCCCCCAAACCCAAACCTACGCAGCGCCTCCCAGAGGTACTCCCACTCTACTCGGTCAAAGGCCTTCTCCGCGTCCATAGCTGCCACTATCTCCGCCTCTCCCTCCTGCGATAGCATCATCATCACATTTAAAAGCCGCCGCACGTTTGTGTTTAATTGCCTGCCCTTTACAAATCCCGTCTGGTCTTCATGATCACCCCCGGGACACAGTCCTCGATCCTCGTGGCCAGCACTTTTGCCAGCAACTTTGCACCCACATTGAGGAGCGAGATCGGCCTGTACGATCCACATTGCAGTGGGTCCTTGTCCCGCTTTAAGATCAAAGAAATTGTCGCTTCCGACATTGTCGGGGGCAGGGTCCCCTCCTCTCTTGCCTCGTTAAAGGTCCTCACTAGTAATGGGGCCAACAGGTCTACATACTTCCTGTTGAACTCCACCGGGAACCCGTCCAGTCCCGGGGCCTTCCCCGCCTGCATACTCCCCAAACCCTTGCTCAGCTCCTCCAACCCAATTGGTGCCCCCAAGCCAGCCACCTCCTGCTCTTTCACCCTCGGCAATCTCAGTTGGTCTAGGAATCGTCTCATCCCCTCTTCCCCTGCTGGGGGCTGGGATCTGTACAGCTCTTCATAGAAGGCCTTGAATACCTCGTTTATTTTTGTCGCACTCCAAACCGTGGCTCCCGCTCCATCCTTGACTCCCCCTATTTCCCTCGCTGCCATCCTCTTACGGAGCTGGTGTGCCAGCATCCGACTAGCCTTTTCCCCATACTCGTAGATCGCCCCCTGCGCTTTCCTCCACTGTGCCTCCGCCTTCCCTGTGGTCAACAGGTCAAACTCCGTCTGGAGCCGTCGTCTTTCCCCAAGTAATCTTTCCTCCGGGGCCTCTGCGTATCTCCTGTCCACTCTCAAAATCTCCCCCACTAACCTCTCCCTTTCCATGCCCTCTGTTGTCTCCCTATGAGCCTTGATGGAGATTAGCTCTCCCTAATCACCGCCTTCAACGCCTCCCATACCACCCCCACCCGCACCTCCCTGTTGTCATTGGCCTCCAAGTACCTTCCGATACACCCCCTCACCTTCCCACGCACCACCTCGTCCGCCAGCAGTCCCACATCCAGCCGCCACAGCGGTGTTGGTCCCTCTCCTCTCCCAGCGCCAGTTCCACCCAGTGTGGGGCATGGTCCGAAACGGCTATGGCTGAATACTCCGTCCCCTCCACCCTCTGGATGAATGCCCTGCCCAGAACAAAAAAATCTATCCGGGAGTAGGCTTTGTGTACATGGGCGAAGAAAGAAAATTCCCTGGCCTGCGGCCTTGCAAACTGCCATGGGTCCACTCCCCCCATCTGATCCATAAACCCCCTAGGTACCTTGGCTGCCGCCGGCCTCTTTCCAGTCCTTGATTTGGAGCGGTCCAGTGCTGGATCCAACACTGTATTGAAGTCCCCTCCCATTATCAGGCCTCCTATCTCCAGGTCCGGAATGCGCCCCAAAATGCGCTTCATAAATCCTGCATCATCCCAGTTCAGGGCGTATACGTTTACCAACACCACTATTACATATCGCCCTCCATTGTCCACTACAATAGTCTTGGCCTCCAATAACATTTGTTTTCCCACCAATATTGCCACCCCTCTATTCTTCGCGTCCAGTCCCGAGTGGAATATCTGTTCTACCCATCCCTTTCTTAACCTGATCTGGTCCGCCACCTTCAGGTCTGTCTCTTGGAGCCTGACCACGTCTGCCTTCAGTCCCTTTAAGTGCGCGAACACTCGAGCTCTCTTCACCGGCCCATTCATCTCCTTTTCTGGGCCAGTCCCGTGTCCACGCCTCTCTCACCCTCCAGTCCCCCAGACGGGGGACCCCCGTCCCGACCACCTCTTCTATGTCCCATTCCCTTTCGGCCAGTGCAGCAGCAACCCTTTTTCCCCCCTTTCCCTCCCCCCCCCCCCCCTCCCCCCGCTAGACCCCTGTCTAGCTTTTTTGCTCCCCCCATGTCACTCCCGTAAGTCAGCTGACACCTGCTGACCCTGGCTAACCCCGCTATCCCATTGACCTCCCCGTGTGTGGAGTTCCCCCTCCCACCTTTCTTCCCGTGCGCCGGAAAAACAAAAAACCCCGCGCTTTCCAAAGCCCGCTCCACCCCCTCTGGCGCAGCTCCTGTCGCGGCCTTGTCTCTCTCCCCCAGCCCATGTAACATTTCCTGCACGTGATTGTGATTGACCCCCTATATACAACAACCATCACACACCAAACCTCAAATATCCGACCCTCAGTTAGGGTCCAACTTTTCTGTTCGTATAAATGTCCACGCCTCTTCAGGCGTTTCAAAGTAGTAGTGTTGGCCTTTGTATGTGACCCACAGTCGCGCTGGCTGCAGCATTCCGAATTTCACTTCTTTCCGGTGCAACACCGCTTTGGCCTGATTGAAACCCGCTCTCCGCTTTGCAACCTCCGTGCTCCAGTCCGGGTATATTCGGATCTCTGCATTGTCCCACTTACTGCTCCGCTCCTTCTTGGCCCATTTCAGGATCCACTCTCTGTCCGTGAACTGGTGGAACCTCACCACCATCGCCCTTGGCGGCTTATTTGCCTGGGGCCTCCTCGCCAGCACCCGGTGTGCCCCGTCCAACTCCAGCGGCCTCGAAGGGGCCTCCTTGCCCATCATCGCCCCGAGCATCGTGCTCGCGTATGCACCGGCCCCCTCCTCTCCTTCAGGGAGACCCAGGATCCGCAGATTCTTTCTCCTCGACCTGTTCTCCAGGTCTTCGAGTCTTCCTGCCCACCTCCTGTGTAGCGCCTCGTTCTGCTCCACTCTCACCACCAGGCCCGAGATCTCGTCCTCGTTCTGACCAACTCTTTTTTGTACCTCCTGGATCTGAACCTCGTGGGCCTTCTGGGTGATCCCTCGTCCTTCGATTGCCGAAAGCATAGGCGCCAGCATTTCCTTGCGCATCTCCTCGAAGCAGTGCTTAATAAACTCCTGCAGCTCCACTTTGTCTCTGGCCGCCACCATTTTGTCTTTTCCCCCCGGTTTTTCCCGTTGCTCCAATGCCACTTTTGTGGCCGTTACACTTCGAGTCCGTTTCATAAAGGTTGGACGGGGACCTCCCTCTTATCTTCCCCACGGGTTGGTATCAAAAAAAGTTCCGTTGGGGCTCTTCTAACCAGCCCGAAAGTCCGTGGTAGCGGGAGCTGCCGAATCGTGCGGCTCAGCTCCGCATAGCTGCAACCGGAAGTCGCACATGATATTTATTAGAGAGGAAAATTGGTATAAAGGACTATCTCACTGAATCCACTAACAGCTGTGATGAAACATGTTGCTCAGTCTTATCCTGTCTTATGGCTGATTAACAATATGCAGGCGGAAAGACATGAACCCTTTAGGAGGTAAAATGATTGATTTAGATAGGGGAGCAGAGAACTGCAAAAAAAATCCCTCCATTCTTCTGCACAGTAGTACAGTGGTTAGCACTGTTGCTTCACAGCACGGTCCCAGGTTCGACTCCTGGTTTGGCTCACTGTGCAGAGTCTGCATGTTCTCCCTGTGTCTGCGTGAGTTTCCTCCAGGTGCTCCAGTTTCCTCCCACAAGTCCCAAAAGACTTGTTACGTGAATTGGACATTCTGGATTCTCCCTCCGCGTACCTGAACAGGCGACTAGGGGCTTTTCATTGCAGTGTTAATGTAAGCCTACTTGTGACAAAGATTATTATTATTATTAGTAGTAGTGTCATCTATTTGGCATTATGTAAAACATTAATTAGATTTTTTAATTGAAGTACCTGTTTTAAATTTCACACCGTAATGTAGAACTATCTGGCATAACCTGTTCTGCAAAATATTATTTCAGAATTCCCTTATTCGAGAACTTGAAAACACAAAGCAGCTAATTGAAGAAACGCACCATGAAAAGGTAGGTTTCAATGTAAAGATATTATTTCTCATAATTTATTGCATTCGTACCATTAGATTTGTTTCAGCTCTTTGCCTTCTTATTGTCTTGAAGCGCACTTTGAAATTAAAAGCTAATGTAGGCTGATCAATGCTGTCCGTGACTCAGCATTTTATCTCGAAAGTGGAGCTTTCCTTTTAAAACCAGTTCTTTACACCTGTCATTTACAACCTGTGTCCAATCCTTTAACACCGTTAAACTAGCATATTCAAAGTGTAGTTCAGGACTTGCCTTTTTGAAACCAAACTCGTATTGTACCTGGTGCAGCTTCAGATAGTGAATGATTTTGTGGAAATATTTGCTCTAATGCAGGAGTTGATCATAAATCAAACATGATCTTAAATTATACAAATAAAAACTGAACGGTAATAAGTTTTTAATGTTGTACTTCAGGTGCATAAAGGTAATTAGAGTCGAGCTTTGATTGTATTGGGGCTGTCAATTGATCGCTCCAGAAGAATTCCACTGTGGCTTATAATATTCCAAATGTTGTCAACTCTGCATGTTTTTCAATCATGTTTGAATATTTTAGGATAAATTATTGGTTGAGATTGAAAACTCACGAGCTGAGAATGATCAGTGGAGAGTGAAAGCTGCTACTTTTGGAGACCCTCTACATCATAGGTATTATACAAAAAATACTATTTTGTCCATCAATTTGCACAAAAATTGTTAGTTGTATCTTTGTTCCATAGTTTGTACTGTAATCTTTTTGCATTTACACCTTAGCTTCTTTTGATCAAAGCAGTGCAAAGTAATGGGCTATAACTTCTGAGTTCCAAGGCATTATGCCTGGGAAACTTGCCATGGACAATTGCCCTGAACTGGGAGTGGTCCGAAATCTGGTTTCAAATGCAAAATTCGGATGGTTCGTACTCTGTTACATCAATACCTGCCCAGAAAAAGTTACAAGAATTAAAACCACTTCTCCCTTCTGGTTAGATATTGTACAGGAACACAGCAGTTTTCTCCCCCACACACTCACCATCTCCAAAGGACTTGATCTGACCCTTCCCCACCCCCACCCTAAACTGGCCAATGACTATCAGACTGGATATACATCCCACCCCAAATTCTAACCAATTACTTCGGTACAGAGGGATCTGGTTGCCCTTGTGCATGAATTTTCAGATACTTTTCAGATTGTTTCATGACTGATCTCATCGCAGCCCTGTCTCTACCTTCCTGCCTGCTCCACATAACAGTTCATCCTGCTCAAAATTAAAAACCTGTCTGTCTTCTCAAATTTGTTTAGTGTTCTGGTGTCCACTGTATTCTGGGATTGGGAATTCCACAGTATGCAGGTGCAGCAATGGGAATTCCACAGTATGCAGGTGCAGCAGTGGGAATTCCACAGTATGCAGGTGCAGCAATGGGAATTCCACAGGATGCAGGTGCAGCAATGGGAATTCCACAGTATGCAGGTGCAGCAATGGGAATTCCACAGGATGCAGGTGCAGCAGTGGGAATTCCACAGGATGCAGGTGCAGCAGTGGGAATTCCACAGTATGCAGGTGCAGCAGTGGGAATTCCACAGTATGCAGGTGCAGCAGTGGGAATTCCACAGTATGCAGGTGCAGCAGTGGGAATTCCACAGTATGCAGGTGCAGCAATGGGAATCGGGAAAGCTCTCCGCTGGTTTCAGTCATGCCAAGGACAAAGGAAGATTGGTGTGGTTGTTTGAGGTCAACCATCATGGTCCCAGGGCATAACTTCAGGGGGCCTTCAGGGTAGCATCCTAGGCCCAACCACCTTCAGCTGCTTCATTAATGACCTTTCTTCCATCATAAGGTCATAAGTGGAGATGTTCGCTTATGATTGCTTGATGTTTAGCACCATTTGTGACTCCTTGGATAATGAAGCCGTCCTTGTCCAAATGCAGCAAGACCTGGACAATATCCAGGCTGATAAATGGCAAGTAACATTCATACCACACGAGTGCCAGGCAATGACCATCGTCCCTTGACATTCACTTGCATTGCCACCACTGAATCCACCACTATCAACGTCCTGGTGGTTATCATTTGACGAGCAACTGAACTGGACAAGCCATATAAATGCTGTGGCTATGAGAGCAGGTCAAAGGCCAGGAATCCTGTGCTGGGTAAAGATTCCCAGTAGCCTGTCGGCCATCTACAGAACACAAGCTAGGATTGTGATTGAATACTTTCCAATTGCCTTAATGAGTGCAGCTCCAACAACACTCAAAGCTCTACACCATACAGGACAAAGCAGTCTGCTTGATTGCTACCCCTTCCACAAAGGTTCACTCAATCCACCACTGGCAAGGTAGCAGCAATGTGTACCATGAACAAGATGCACTGCAGGAACTCGCCCAAAGTCACAACCGCTACCACCTAGAAGGATAAGGGTAGGAGACAAATGGGGCACCAGAACCTGGATGTTTCCCTCCAAGCCATACACCATCCTGACTTGGAATTATATCGCCATTCCTTCACTGTCACTGGGTCAAAATCCTGGAACTACCTCTCGAGCAAAACAGTGGTTGTACCTGCACCACATGGATGTCAGTGATTCACGAGGGAAGCTCAGCACTACCACCCTCAGCAATTGGGGATGGGCAATAAATGCTGGCCTAGCTCACAAAGCCCACATCCCATGAATTAATTAAAATAAAACATTCAAAGGGCAATGCCAGTGACCCTGGCCCTTCTGAAAAAGTCTCCAACTCGGAGTCAAAGTCAGAAAATTCGGATGAGTCTGACTTCACTTACCTGGATAATTACCCAGGAAATATTAGATGGAAAAATCGTAATCTCCTGGGCAACTATACAACCCATCACCCAGTACCTCTCACTGACCACCGCCACCACCTGACTGCACCACCCCCTCCGATTAACCTGATTAGCCCTTGCCTGATCTCTCAGCCAGCCTGCCACCCACTTTCCTCACCTTCACTCCATAGCTTTTCAAAGAGGTTTTGGGACATTTAAGCTCTTTACCAGGATACAGCAAATAGTGTCATAATAAAAGGAGTGTGTCTTGTCTTCCCTTGACGAGCCAGCACTGCAAAGAAGCAATTCCATTTCCGGTTGCTCCATGTTTCTGGAGGAGCTAAGACTGGAAGTTCCGGCCAGGAATACGCAGATGTGGTGTGGCGTGGATCTGGTGGGAGGGGCGTGGCACTTTGGTGATTGCCTCTCCTCGGACGATTCAGGCCATCAATGTTTTTAATCTAGTGTCTTTGGCCTGTAATTTCTCAATGCATTGATTTCAGAATTCTTGCCCTCGTCCACTGGTCCGTCTATGCCTCACTCCAGCCTACCTATCTAACGGTCTTCAGTTCTGTGTACCAGCACATGCCTTCTCTGCTCTTCTCACTCTAATGTGGCAATGCCGGCGTTGGACTGGGGTGAGCACAGTAAGAAGTCTTGCAACATCAGGTTAAAGTCCAACAGGTTTGTTTCAAACACTAGCTTTTGGAGCACTGCTCCTTCCGCAGGTGAATGAAGAGGTATGTTCCAGAAATATATATATATATATATATATATATATATATATATATATATATAAAGTCAAAGATGCAAGACAATGCTTTGAATGCGAGCATTTGCAGGTAATTAAGTCTTTACAGATCCAGAGATATGAGTAACCCCAGGTTAAAGAGGTGTGAATTGTCTCAAGCCAGGACAGTTGGCAGGATTTCGCAAGCCCAAGCCAGATAGTGGGGGGGTGAATGTAATGTGACATGAATCCCAGGTCCCGGTTGAGGCCGTACTCATGTGTGCGGAACTTGGCGATATGTTTCTGCTCGGCGATTTTGCGTTGCCGCGCGTCCTGAAGGCCGCCTTGGAGAACGCTTACCCGGAGATCAGAGGCCGATTGCCCTTGAATGCCATTGTTTGCAGCAAACTACCCAGCCTTCAGAACAGCGACCACGACACCACGCAACCCTGCCATGGCAATCTCTGCAAGACGTGCCAGATCATCGACATGGGTACCACCATTGCACGTGAGAACACCACCCACCAGGTACGTGGTACACACTCGTGCGACTCGGCCAACGTTGTCTACCTCATACGCTGCAGGAAAGAATGTCCCGAAGCGTGGTATGTTGGCGAGACCATGCAGACGCTGCGACAACGGATGAACGGACATCGCGCGACAATCGCCAGGCAGGAATGTTCTTTCCAGTCGGGGAACACTTCAGCAGTCAGAAGCATTCTCCAAGGCGGCCTTCAGGACGCGGGACAACGCAAAATCGCCAAGCAGAAACTTATAGCCAAGTTCCGCACACATAAGTGCGGCCTCAACCGGGACCTGGGAATCATGTCGCATTACATTCACCCCCCACCATCTGGCCTGGGCTTGCGAAATCCTACCAACTGTCCTAGCTTGAGACAATTCACACCTCTTTAACCTGGGGTTACCCCTATCTCTGGATCTGTAAAGACTTAATTACCTGCAAATGCTCACATTCAAAGCATTGTCTTGCATCTTTGACTTTATATATATATATATATATATATATATATAATATATGTTTCTGGAACATACCTCTTCATTCACCTGAGGAAGGAGCAGTGCTCCGAACGCTAGTGTTTGAAACAAACCTGTTGGACTTTAACCTGGTGTTGTAAGACTTCTTACTTATAACTCTGGCCCTCTCTACCCACCTCCACCTGGTTATTTTTGGTGACAGATCCTTCCGTAATCTCTGTTCCGCCTGCTGGAATGCACTCTGGTGACTTGTGTCTTGCTACCCTTTTCACCTTGTCTTTCCTCCGGTCTCCGCCACCCCAAATTCCTCATCCAACAACTTTTTGAGAAGTAATTTGGAACACTCGTTTTAATTTGCTTTTAACTTGCTCCTTGTCCAAGAACAGCACAATACTCCTTCATAGAACATAGAACAATACAGCGCAGTACAGGCCCTTCGGCCCACGATGTTGCACCAAAACAAAAGCCATCTAACCTACACTATACCATTATCATCCACATGTTTATCCAATAAACTTTTAAATGCCCTCAATGTTGGCGAGTTCACTACTGTAGCAGGTAGGGCATTCCACGGCCTCACTACTCTTTGCGTAAAGAACCTACCTCTGACCTCTGTCCTATATCTATTACCCCTCAGTTTAAAGTTATGTCCCCTCGTGCCAGCCATTTCCATCCGCGGGAGAAGGCTCTCACTGTCCACCCCATCCAACCCCCTGATCATTTTGTATGCCTCTATTAAGTCTCCTCTTAACCTTCTTCTCTCCAACGAAAACAACCTCAAGTCCATCAGCCTTTCCTCATAAGATTTTCCCTCCATACCAGGCAACACCCTGGTAAATCTCCTCTGCACCCGCTCCAAAGCCTCCACGTCCTTCCTATAATGCGGTGACCAGAACTGTACGCAATACTCCAAATGCGGCCGTACCAGAGTTCTGTACAGCTGCAACATGACCTCCTGACTCCGGAACTCAATCCCTCTACCAATAAAGGCCAACACTCCATAGGCCTTCTTCACCACCCTATCAACCGGGGTGGCAACTTTCAGGGATCTATGTACATGGACACCTAGATCCCTCTGCTCATCCACACTTTCAAGAACTTTTCCATTAGCCAAATATTCCACATTCCTGTTATTCCTTCCAAAGTGAATCACCTCACACGTCTCTACATTAAACTCCATTTGCCATCTCTCAGCCCAGCTCTGCAGCTTATCTATATCCCTCTGTAACCTGCTACATCCTTCCACACTATCGACAACACCACCGACTTTAGTATCGTCTGCAAATTTACTCACCCACCCTTCTGCGCCTTCCTCTAGGTCGTTGATAAAAATGACAAACAGCAACGGCCCCAGAACAGATCCTTGTGGTACTCCACTTGTGACTGAACTCCATTCTGAACATTTCCCATCAACCACCACCCTCTGTCTTCTTTCAGCTGGCCAATTTCTGATCCACATCTCTAAATCACCCTCAATCCCCAGCCTCCGTATTTTCTGCAATAGCCTACCGTGGGGAACCTTATCAAACGCTTTGCTGAAATCCATATACACCACATCAACTGCTCTACCCTCGTCTACCTGTTCAGTCACCTTCTCAAAGAACTCGATAAGGTTTGTGAGGCATGACCTACCCTTCACAAAGCCATGCTGACTATCCCTGATCATATTATTCCGATCTAGATGATTATAAATCTCGTCTCTTATAATCCCCTCCAAGACTTTACCCACTACAGACGTGAGGCTCACCGGTCTATAGTTGCCGGGGTTGTCTCTGCTCCCCTTTTTGAACAAAGGGACCACATTTGCTATCCTCCAGTCCTCTGGCACTATTCCTGTAGCCAATGATGACATAAAAATCAAAGCCAATGGTCCAGCAATCTCTTCCCTGGCCTCCCAGAGAATCCTAGGATAAATCCCATCAGGTCCCGGGGACTTATCTATTTTCAGCCTGTCCAGAATTGCCAACACCTCTTCCCTACGTACCTCAATGCCATCTGATCTATTTACCTGGAGCTCAGCATTCTCCTCCACAACATTATCTTTTTCCTGAGTGAATACTGACGAAAAATATTCATTTAGTATCTCGCCTATCTCTTCAGACTCTACACACGACTTCCCATCCCTGTCCTTGACTGGTCCTACTCTTTCCCTAGTCATTCGCTTATTCCTGACATACCTATAGAAAGCTTTTGGGTTTTCCTTGATCCTTCCTGCCAAATACTTCTCATGTCCCCTCCTTGCTCGTCTTAGCTCTCTCTTTAGATCCTTCCTCGCTACCTTGTAACTATCCATCGCCCCAACTGAAACTTCACACTTCATCTTCACATAGGCCTCCTTCTTCCTCTTAACAAGAGATTCCACTTCTTTGGTAAACCACGGTTCCCTCGCTCGGCACCTTCCTCCCTGCCTGACCGGTACATACTTATCAAGAACACGCAGTAGCTGATCCTTGAACAAGCTCCACTTATCCAGTGTGTCCAACACTTGCAGCCTACTTCTCCACCTTATCCCCCCCAAGTCACGTCTAATGGCATCATAATTTCCCTTCCCCCAGCTATAACTCTTGCCCTGCGGTGTATACTTATCCCTTTCCATCCTTAACGTAAACGTCACCGAATTGTGGTCACTGTCCCCAAAGTGCTCACCTACCTCCAAATCCAACACCTGGCCTGGTTCATTACCCAAAACCAAATCCAATGTGGCCTCGCCTCTTGTTGGCCTGTCAACAAACTGTGTCAGGAAACCCTCCTGCACACACTGTACAAAAAACGACCCATCTAATGTACTCGAACTATATCTTTTCCAGTCAATATTTGGAAAGTTAAAGTCTCCCGTAATAACTACCCTGTTACTTTCGCTCTTATCCAGGATCATCCTCGCCATCCTTTCCTCTACATCCCTAGAACTATTTGGAGGCCTATAGAAGACTCCCAACAGTGTGACCTCTCCTTTCATGTTTCTAACCTCAGCCCATACTACCTCGGAAGATGAGTCCCCATCTAGCATCCTCTCCGCCACCGTAATACTGCTCTTGACTAGCAGCGCCACACCTCCCCCTCTTTTGCCTCCTTCTCTGAGCTTACTAAAACACCTAAACCCCGGAACCTGCAACATCCATTCCTGTCCCTGCTCTATCCATGTCTCCGAAATGGCCACAACATCGAAGTCCCAGGTACCAACCCATGCTGCCAGTTCCCCTACCTTATTTCGTATGCTCCTGGCATTGAAGTAAACACACTTCAAACCACCTACCTGAACACTGGCCCCCTCCTGCGACGTCAAATCTGAGCTCCTGACCTCTATACTCTCATTCTCCCTTACCCTAAAACTACAATCCAGGTTCCCATGCCCCTGCTGCATTAGTTTAAACCCCCCCAAAGAGCACTAACAAATCTCCCCCCCCAGGATATTTGTGCCCCGCAGGTTCAGATGTAGACCATCCTGTCTGTAGAGGTCCCACCTTCCCCAGAAAGAGCCCCAGTTATCCAGAAATCTGAATCCCTCCCGCCTGCACCATCCCTGTAGCCACGTGTTTAATTGCTCTCTCTCCCTATTCCTCATCTCACTATCACGTGGCACGGGCAACAACCCAGAGATAACAACTCTGTTTGTTCTAGTTCTGAGCTTCCATCCTCGCTCCCTGAAAGGGAGGAGGGCGGGTGGGAGACACTACACGTGTAGTGTCTCGGGTTTCCTCTCCACCAGAATTTATTGGTGAGGGTCTTCCCAGAAGTCCGCGGGTCGACTTCCTGTTCGCACCTTAAACACTAAAATTAAAAAAAAAAAAATTTAAAGGAGAGACTTATCTCCCAGAAATCACTTCCGCACTGCCCCCGCTGTAATGGACTAGCCTGCTCCGTTACTGCTGAAATCGACTTGGCCTGCAAGGTAAGTAAGTTGTTAATCAGTACTTACCTCACCCAGGCAGCGACCTTTTAAACGGTCCCCTCTGCCTCGCAGCTCCCGCGCTTTTTCAAATTCCCGCGCTGTTTCTAAGGTCCCGGCTCTCACTCCCGAATTAAACAGCTGACCTGCAAGGTAAGTAAGTTAATCAGTAACCTTCAGTTACTTATTACATGTATCGACTTGAAACATTATATTTTGGACATTTTCTTTTGGCAAACAGATCAGCAGTAATGGCACTGAGATGGAAAATTAGGATTTCTGAATCAACCTGACCAATTATTTCTCAGGATAAAACACTGAAAAACCGATTTGAATGCAATCCCAGATTTGCTTCCTTGGAATACGGGGATCCGGTTTACATTTAACATGTGGCTTACTCTCGCGAATGTGCCTACCTAGTCCGTAGTACACTTCCCGTAAACCTGGTCCATAATACCAATTAGTGACATCTCGGTGAAGCCGCTGTGGCAAATAAACTTTTCTCCACAATATAAATTTTATAACTTGCAAATTGTGTTGACCCTTTCAACTTCTCTCTTGTATTTTTAATCAATTGATAAGATTTCTAATAGTTTGGAGAAGAAAATGTGACGTCTCAAATTCGAGCAGATTCTGGCCTCATGAAACCTTTGCCCCCATAACTTAGCCCTGCCTACGAAAGACACAACTGACAAATTCTACTGTTTGCCATTACCAATGAAATAGATAACTCGGGAGCAACATTACTGTGTAATTGCACACTTTAAACTGTAGTGTAGATGTAACCAGAAAGTTGCAATCAAAGTTGAGCTTGATGCTTGAGCCCAAGCCTGTCATGACTTTGGAAAGAAGCAACCTCACTCTACTTTGCCCTAGAAATGAGTTTGAAATGAAATGAAAATCGCTTATTGTCACAAGTAGGCTTCAATGAAGTTACTGTGAAAAGCCCCTAGTCGCCACATTCCGGCGCCTGTTCGGGGTTTGGATGTTGATGCTAATTTGCACTGTGCAAATTTGGCATCATTTTAAAGGGACTTTATTTCACACTGGAACTAAGCATGTGTAAATGCTCCTATACCTGCAATCTGTATCTATGTGAACTTCTAAATTACAGCGAAATGCAGTGCGTTTCTTGGCAAATATTTCATACCAAAATATTTGCAACAGAAGGGGAAACCGCATTTGAGGCTAGGCTTCATGTAGCATGAATGCATGACAGGAATTTGGGTGCACAAATTCATTAATCTACCTTTTAATCGATTGTCTGCATCTTGAATGGAAAAATAATAATGTACCGCTATCATACATGCAATCCTATGTTATTGCTTGATGCAGCTGTTTTGTAATTGCAATGTGGCTTTAATGATAACTATCCTGCATAGTGCTGTTTTACCCTTTAATGTACGCATATGGTTTGCATTTATTTCTTGCATGAGGGCTGTTTGATTTTAGGAACTGTATTGTTGATGTATTTGATATTACTGATTTCAGTTAATGAATTATCATCTGACAAAATGCTCTTTTGATTTAAAAATGAAATTCGGTGCTCCCAGCAGTGGTATCTGGGGAATGTGGGTTAAAGAAGCTATTTTCCTATTAACATTCTCACACCATTAAATGAGGCTTCTTGCTGGGTGCAATCACTGAAGTTTCCGCAAAAATATGTAATTAATATTGAATATGTTTTGTTCTAGCAGGTCACATTTAGGTAGTACCTCTGATTTTAGGTACCCATTAGCATCTACATCGGAGGTAGACATACACCCAGATCCATACAGCGGTGCATCAGTATTACGTAGACCTCAGAAGGGACGCTTAGCAGCTTTACGAGATGAACCTTCGAAGGTGCAATTTCTTGCTTCATTCTTTCTCGCAATGTTACAGTTTTGTATGCTTCTTTCATCGTGTTTGGAAACCATTTATCTAGCCACATTATGTCCTCAAAACGTATGTATCCAGCACTCTAGGGAATGAGGTTTGATTTTAACTTTACCTACCCGAAGAGCAGGTTCCTTACCTTTTCGGAACTTGACTTGTACACATTATTTTGAATTTTAACTTGTGGGCTGACGAGACACCTGCAGGCAAGCATCTGATTTCCCGTTACGTCAATGGGGCCCTTATTACATTTTAACTGGACATAGTCACAGTTTTCCTGTACGCTCTCAAGCAGGGTTGTAGTTGGTTGGCAAACCCAGCAAGGTAACTGTAAAACTGTGCTGGGGGCAGGAGTGTTCTTCCAAATCCCACAGGGAAAGTCTCAACCTTCCCTGTCCTGGACTCCTCCCCATGCACCCACTCAAAATGCACTTAGGTTTAAAATCTGCTCGGTGATGGACTGCATTATACATCGCTGTAATGTGGTCCTACTAAAAGGCATACAACCATGTTTATGTTTTTTAATTTGAAGGAGTATGGTATCTGGGGTATGTCAAAGCCCCAACTGAAGTGATACTTGCATGTGAATATAATGTATCTTCTCTTATTTTCTTCCTTTTGTGCTATTGAGAAAAGTTTGAGTGAAGAAGAGAGAAGTGAGAAAGATAAAAATGCAGAAATAGAAGAGAACAGAAATAAAAAATTGAATAAGAGGAGGAAAATTGGCATTCAGTATTTGCAGGCCAGTGATTCAGCAGTATTGTGGGTTAAAGAAATATTCTATTATGAACAGGAATCTTTACAAATAAAAAGGAAGGCTTTTTGTTTTTCCACACGGTGAGAGCTGGTGTGGATATGGACTGGAAACAGTTGCTGAGTGTTGTCAGCTCACTGGGGTTACTGCACATGGCAATAATTACTGAGTGCAGATTCACTGTTATAATATCCACACAAATGCTGTGAAATAGCAATACCGATGACAATAATGTCAATAGAATAACTTTTCCAGCAACAAAATATAATCTCATTTGGTTGCTATTGCTATAACATTCGAAGCATCTTTCATAATGTTAGGTGGGTGCCAATTTAGATACATTCTCAGAAACCTATTCCATTGATAGATATTCTGCTATTCTGGAGGTGATGTCTGCGTATTAGTTGCAGTACTTTTAATGTACAGATCGCCGCAAATAAGGGTGGGTGGGATTTTTCAATGTTATTGTTGTATTTACCGGTAATCCTAACCTAGTACTGCCCAATGTTTCAAAAGTAAATTGTTCTTCGTGATTCATTATTTTATTCCATCTGTTTCTTGCATTGCCTATAGGTCAGGTGGTGGCACCAGTTTGTTATCAGCAGAGCTTTAGCCGCTTGAGTAACTCTTGTGTTGTTCGTTTTTGCTGATACCCTCCTGCTAAATAGTCATTTACAGTTTCTGTGCAATTTTGTTACTAGATCTTTTCATAATTTGTTTTGTTAGGGAATATTAACCTCGCCTTGCAATATAATTTTACTACTTTCCTCTCATTGAAATACGTAACTGATGTATACCATTCTCTGTTTTCTGCTACTTTTCTGGTGGATTACTGCAGCATGTAAGTTCTTTGTGCCGTGTGTTGTGTGCAAATGTTTTACAATCCCAGATTATTTCAAAATGTTCAAAGTAGAACTTGTGTTGTGATTTTTCAATTCTTTTATCATTGTGAGTAGCAAACTTGTAAGAATCTGAGAAATAGGAGCAGGAGTTGCCCATTCAGGCCTTCGAACCTGGTACATCGTTCAGTATGATTATGACTGATCTTCTGCTTCAGTGCCACCTTCCCGGACCATCTGCATATTCCCTTGGTGTCCAAAAGTCGAGTCTCTGTCTTGAGTATACTCCATGATTGAGACTCCCCAGGGCTAGAGAATTCCAAATATCCATGGCCCTTGAGATCATGGAGTGGGGTGCCTTAAGAAAAGGAACGCTGGGTCAAGGAGAGGTCCTAAAGAGAGAGCCTAAGGAGGTCCCAGGGAGAGAGAACCAGGGAAACAAAGCACCGGTAGGAACCACTTGAAAAGGAGAACACTGAATGGAAACAGCAAGAAGTGAAACCACTGGGGAGAGTGAAGATAGAGGTTCCAAGCAGTAAAAGTGCTGTGGTTGACGGGCTCCGTGTGGTGAGGACTAGGAAGATGCCGAGAAAGCTGAAAGGTTGGTGATTCTATGCTGCCGTCTGTTGGGGCAAAGGGGCATCTTGGAGCAGTGGTGTTCTGGTCGGCTGAGTTGGTGCTGGTGTACATTAACCCTAATGCAGAGTCAGGAATCCAGGCAGACGAACTTGAAACCCTGGGAGGTAAACAGTTGTTGAGGGAGTCAGTCGCTTTGTGGGAATTCTGAGGGTAGAACTTTGAAAGAACAGACTGAAGACTTGCAATTCTTCATAACGGAGACAGAGGTTTAATGAGAGTGTGTAACTGTGATCACTGCCATCTTGGTGGGTCAGTGAGAAATCCTTAGGATCTATCTTGGTCCATTAATTGTGCAGACTGATAACGTTTTACTACAATTTGCCTATTAATATACCATAAATGGCAAAACTGTATACTGTAAATGGCAAAATTCTGAGGAATATAGAAAGCCAGGGAGATCTGGGTGTACAGGTCCACTGATCTTTGAAAGTGGCAACACAAGTGGACAAGGTAGTCAAGAAAGCATACCTGCTTGCCTTCATTGGACGGGGTATCGAGTATAAAAACTGGCAAGTCATGCTACAGTTGTAAAGAAACTTGGTATGGCCGCACTTGGAATATTGTGCACAATTCTAGTCGCCACTCTACCAGAAGGATGTGGAGGCTCTGGAGAGGGTGCAGAGGAAGTTTACCAGCATTTTGCCTGGTATGGAGGGTGTTAGCTATGTCGAGAGGCTGAATAAACTCGGACTGTTTTCATTAGAAAGACGGAGATTTAGGGGTGACCTCATAGAGGTCTACAAGATTGTGAGGGGCATGGATAGAGTGGGCAGGCACTCTTCCCCAGGGTGGTGTGGTCAGTCACCAGCAGGCATAAGTTTAAGGTCCGTGTGGAAAGTTTAGAGGAGTTGTGCGAGGCAGGTTTTTTACACAGTGGGTGGTGAGTGCCTGGAACGTGTTGCCAGGGGAGGTTGTGGAAGCAGATACATTAACGGCGTTCAAAAGACATCTTGACAAACACATGGATAGGATGGGTATAGAGGGATACGGCACAAGGAAGTGCTGAGGGTTTTGGCAAAGGTTGGTATTATGACCAGTACAGGCTTGGCCAGCCTGTGCTGTATTGTTCTTTGTTCTAATTCACATTTACCTTCTGTTAATCCTGAACTTTGGAGTATAAAATAGAAATTGTAAATTGTTTTATTTTTCAAACTTTATATGGTAAGGATTATTTTATTTGTTCAATTGTTGCGTTATTTTCTTAGTAAGTACCCTGGATCTCAAACTTTATCTACTTTAAACGTAAAGTTTTGGCATCCTAACTGGGTCATCCCAAATATTTGGGATCATAAGGGAAACAGTGCAGATTATTTATTTTGAGTACTGAATGTTTTTTGGAGCTTGCATGTTTATTAACTGCCCAGAAAGATATTTATTTCTGATAGAAACACCAGCCTTTAAACACTCACCACTTTCGTTTTCCTAGCCACTTGGGCAAATGAGAAGGATGAAACACATTACCGGAAGGTTGAGGCAAAGACTGTTGGATCTTTTAAGTACAGTAAGAAGTCTTACAATGCCAGGTTAAAGTCCAACAAGTTTGTTTCGAATCACTAGCTTTCGGAGCACTGCTCCTTCCTCAGGTGAATGAAGGAGCAGTGCTCCGACAGCTAGTGATTCGAAACAAACCTGTTGGACTTTAACCTGGTGTTGTAAGACTTCTTACTGTGCTCACCCCAGTCCAACGCCGGCATCTTCACATCATTAATCTTTTAAGGGAATGGTGTGGATAAGCATTTGAAATATCGAAAGTTACAAGCCTATGAGGAGAGCACAGGGCGATGGATTAGTTTTAGGAATGCTCTACAAGGAGGTAATGCACTCCAGCACAGATGTAATGAGCTGAATGGTCTCTTTCTGTTCAGTAAACCTCTGGGGTTCTGTGCATTATAGAAGTTAGCTTTAACCTTCTCCTCTGAGACTTTGGGCGGGATTCTCCCCTACCCGGCGGGGTGGGGGGTTCTGGCGTAATGGAGTGGCGGGAACCACTCCGGCGTCGGGCTGCCCCCTAAAGGTGCGGAAGTCTCCGCACCTTTAGGGGCCAGGCCCTCGCCGGAGTGGTTTCCGCTCCGCCGGCTGGCGGGCAAGGCCTTTGGCGCTACGCCAGCCAGCGCCGAAAGGTCTTCGGCGGGCGACGCATGCCCGGGTGCGTCAGCGGCTGCTAACGTCATCCCCGCGCATGCGCAGGGGAGGGGGTCTCTTCCGCCTCCGCCATAGCGAAGACCATGACGAAGGTAGAGGAAAAAGAGTGCCATCACGGCACAGGCCCGCCCGCGGATCGGTGGCCTCCGATCGCGGGCCAGGCCACCGTGGGGGCACCCCCGGGACCAGATCGCCCAGGACCCCGGAGCCCACCCGTGCCGCCTTGTCCCGCCGTTCAAAAGATGGTTTAATCCACGCCGGCGGGAGAGGGTTGACAGCGGCGGGACTTCGGCCCATCGCGGGCCGGAGAATCGCCGGGGGTGGGCCCGCCGACCGGCGCAGCGCGATTCCCGCCCCCGCCGAATCTCTGGTGGTGGAGAATGCGGGACACGGGGGGGCGGGATTCACGCCAGCCCCCGGCGATTCCCCGACCCGGTGGGGGGTCGGAGAATCGCGCCCTTTATTCTGTACTACTGATTTGCATCACATGACAGCCAGGCACACAATTTACAGCAGGTGGGAAAGGAAGAGAAAGGAAGAAATAAAAACTTTTATTTCGCATTTTAAAACAAAAACTTATTAAGCCATGAAATCAAAGTGTTGAGCTGAAGGTCTTTGCAACGTTTTGGTTTTGTCGTTGAGAGGAACTGATGTTTGCACTGCCTCCTGAGTTTGATGTTTCTTAGGTATTCAACAATACAGTTGGATTTAATTTTAGGCCTGGATCTTCATTGGTTTAGCCAAGGGACTAAAAAACCCTTTGTGGCCCTGGGGGGAAGCACCAAGGGTGGCAAGGGCACAGAATGTACTCTCGGCAGGGGACTTCATTGTCCATTACCAATACTTGGGAGTACCACGACTGACCAAGCTGGCTAAGTCCTTTAGGCCATACTGCTAGGTTGGCTCTTTGGTGGGTAATGAGGGAAACAACAAGAGGGAAAACCTACTTGACCTCGTCCTCACCATTCTATCTGTCGCGAATACATCTGTCGATGACAACATTTTTAGCAGTGACTACCTCGCTAAATGGGATAGATTTCAAACAGTTTAAAACTGGGCATTCATGAGGTGCTGTGGGTCATTACCAGCAGCTGAATTGTATGCAATCACAATCTGTAACCTCCTAGCTCAGCATATCCCCCATTCTACAGCTACCAGCAAGCCAAGCAATCAATCCTGGTTCAATGAAGGGTGCAGAAGGACCCGTCACAGGCAGCACCGGGCATACCTAAAAAACATATTTATTTTCATTTCTTACGTCGATCCGTTTTCTCTTCACCACTGTCCCCCACTTGAACCACCTGTTCCTAGTTGTCCTTTGACTCACTGCTTACCTTTGTTCTGCCATTCACACAATCTGATCTCTAAATGTGTCACTATCAACATCCTTCTTAGTGTTGATTGCCACCATTTACATTCCCTTTGTCTTTCTGCCCACAATGTTTTTGCCTGGCCCCCTATCCAGCCCCACCACTTTCCTCCCTCTCTCGCTCTCGCTCTCTCTCTCGCTCTCTCTCTCTCTCGCTCTCTCTCTCCTCTCTCTCTCGCTCTCTCTCTCTCCTCTCTCTCTCTCTCTCTCTCTCTCTCCTCTCTCTCTCTCTCTCTCTCTCTCTCTCTCTCTCTCTCTCTCTCTCTCCTTTCTCTCTCTCTCCTCTCTCTCTCTCTCCTCTCTCTCTCTCTCCTCTCTCTCTCTCTCTCTCTCTCTCTCTCTCTCTCTCTCTCTCTCTCTTCTCCCCACCCCCCAACCACCACCACCACCACCACCAGAACAGTATAAATCTGATCCTATTTCCAGTTCTCTCCAGCTCTGACAAATAGTCATCCAGACTCGAAACGTTAGCTCCCTTCTCTTTCCACAGATACTGTCAGACCTGTGAGATTGTCCAGCATTTTCTGTTTTTAGTATACCTAAAATGAGATGTCAACCTGGTGAAGCTGCAACACAGAATTACTTGCATGTCAAACAAAAGCAGCAAGTCATAGACAGAGCTGAGCAATATCACAATGACCGTATCAGATCTGGACTCCCCAATCCTGATACACCCAGTTGTGAATGGTGGACAACTGCTATCTCAGTAGAGGAGGAGGTTCCATAAATATCCCCATATTCAATGATGGGAGAGCCCAGCACAAGACCAGGCCAAGACATTTGCAGTCATCTTCAGCCAGAAGTGCTGAATGGATTTGTAAAAAACAAAAATCATTCGCTGCATGTGGGTATCTCTGGCTGGGCCGGCATTTATTGGCCATTCCCAACTGCCCTCCACTCCAGAGGGCATTTTTAAGAGTCAACCACATTGCTGTGGGTCTGGAGTCACATGTAGACCAGGCCAGGTAAGGACGGCAGATTTCCTTCCCTAAAGGGCATGAATGTACCAGATGGGTTTTTACGACAATCGACAATGGTTGCATGGTCATCCTTAGACTTTGTTCCAGATTGTTATCCTCAGAATTTGCCCAGGGTCTCTGGTTACTAGTCCAGTGACAATACCACTACGCCACCGCTCCCACCCTGAGGGTCCATCTCGACCTTTACCTGAAGTCCCAGAATCACAGGTGACAGTCTTCAGTCAATTCAATTCCCTCCACAAGGTATCACTAAACAGCACTGGATACTCCAAAGGCTATGGGTGCTGACTGTATTCTGGCAATAGTACAGAGGTTGTGTGCTCCAGAACTAGCCATGCTCCTAGCCAAGCTGTCAGAGTACAACTGCCACCGATCTGGCAGTGTGGAAAAGGTATGCCCTGTCTGCAAAAAGCAGGACAAATCCAACTGGCCAATTATCACCCCACCAGTCTACACTCAATCATCAAGAAAGTGATCGAAGGTGGTGCCAATGGCGCTATCAAGTGGCACTTACTGGGCAATTACCTGCTCACTTATTGCTCAGTTTGGATTTTACTAGAGCCATTCAGCTCCTGACCTCATTACAGTTTTGATCTAAAAGAGTTGAACTTAAGGTGAGAGCGAATTGTCCTTGACGTGAAGGTAACATCTCACCGAGTGTTCCGTCAAATAGCCCGAGCAAAACTAGAGTCAACGAGAATCGGGTGGAAAACTCCCCAATGATTGGCGTTATATCTCGCACAAAAAGATGATCGTCGTGATTATTGGAAGTCAGTCAACTCCATCCTGGGACAGCGCTGCAGGCGAACCTAGATTCAACCATTTTCAGCTGTTTCATTAATGACCATCCCCAAGTCAGAAATGGAGATGCTCGCGGAAGATTGTAAAATATTCTCCATTCACGGCTCTTATTATACTGGAGCAGTCTTTTATCCATATGCAGCAAGACCTGGGCAACGTTCAGGCTTGGGCAAGCAGCATTCACACCAAACAAGTGCCAGACAATGACCATTTCCAACAAGAGAGAATTTAATTTTCTCCCCATGACGTTCAGTGACATTACTATTCCTGACGTTCCCACTCTCGACATCCTGGGGATTGCCATTGACCAGAAACTGAACTGGACCAGCCATATAAATACTGTAGCTACAAGGGCAGGTCAGAGACTGGGAATCCTGTGGGGAGTAACTCACCTTCTGACACCCAAAAACCTGCCACCATCTCCAAGGCACAAATCAGGAGTGTGACGGTATTTTCTCCACTTGCCTGGATGAGTGCAGCTCCAACACTCAAGCTCACCACTAGCAGGGCAAAGCAATCTGTTTGATTGACACCCCATCCCCCACTTTCAACATTCACTCCCTCCACCACTGACGCCCAGTGGCAGCAGCGTGTACCATCTACACGATGCACTGCAGCAACTCGCCATGGCTCCTTCGACAGCATCTTCCAAACCCACGCCTCTGCCAGTTAGAGGGACAAGGGCAGCAGACGCATGTGGAACGTCACCACCTCCAAGTAAATCAGCATCCTGATTTGGAAATATATCACTGTTCCTTCACTGTTGCTGGGACAAAATGCTGGAACTCCCCTATAGCAGTATGGGTGTACCTACACCTCAAGGACTGCAGCGGCTCAAGAAGGCAGCTCATCATCACATCCTCGACAGCAATTGGGGATGGATAAGAAATGCAGGCCTAGCTAGCAACACCCGCATCACATGAACAAATAATATTTTTCAAAAATTGTGTGGCAAATAAGTGACCGGGATAAAACAATTTTGCAGTGTACAAGTCCTCCGAAGGAATATGGTTTCGGGGAAGACTGAATGAACAGAATGTTTCTGTTTTCAGACAAATTTGACCTGGCATGAAGTAGGGTAAAAAACATTGAAGAATGGGCTTTTGGGGAGGAACTGCACATATCTTGAGCACGTTTTGTGAGGTTGTAAATATATATCGTGTCTCTGAGGCCTGATTGTTTTCAGTACCAATATGGTAATAATTTTAACGTGTGTTAGTCATATCACTCGAGATTCATTGTATTACAGAGATGGGTGAGCCGGTGACAGGTTTAGGTTGCTCTGGACGTATGGTATATGAGCCAGGTTTCAGACCATCTGAATATCTTTGATAGCTATTTTAGGCATTCTTTTCCAATGAAAAATCATCGACCGGAAGTGTTGACCCTGATCTTCCCTCCTCGGATATTGCCAGGCTTGCTTAGCATTTCCAAAATTTGCACACTCCTGTCCATTTCCAAGCTTTATTTAAGTTGTCTGGATTGAGTTCTAAAAGTAATGATTATACAGTACTTTGAATTAAAAAGTATATTTTAATGCAATAAAAAGAAAATCTTCCTAATTGATACTTTTTGAGGGGTCTGTAAATTTAATTTGAACTTTTACAAAGATTGGCCAATTAATCTACTTGTGGCTGATTCACTGATATGGATCTTTATCACGCAGATAAGGACTCTTTTCCAGTTGCTTGATTTGTGATTTGTTTGCAACATCTCATTGAAAGTGGACACCAACTCTCCCAAAAAGCTGTTACGGCTGAAAATGTTTGAAAATGTGAAAACGGAGATCAGTAGATTTTTATTGGGCATGGGTGCTTGATGTTACAGACCAAGGCAGGTGGCTGGGATTAGAGTATAGATCATTTACGATCAAATTAAATGGCAAAACCGGCTTGAGGAGCTGAATGTGCTCCTGTTTCATTTTGCACGTTTCAGGGTCTTGCTTCTGAATCTGTTGCGTTGCACTTTTCTGAGTAGGTCCAGACGCTGAATGAGCAAGAATGGGAGCGTGCACAGCAGGCCAGTGTCTTGGCTAATGTGGCCCAGGCCTTTGAGAGTGATGCTGAAGTATCAGACGCAGAAGATGATCGAGAGACGATATTCAGCTCTGTCGATCTGCTGTCACCAAGTGGTCAGGCTGACGCCCAAACTCTGGCCATGATGCTTCAGGAACAGTTGGATGCCATCAATAATGAAATACGGTTTGTCTTATTTGATTATAATTTATTTTTCAGAAAAGGTGACTTTAGTTGATAACTACAGCAGTAGAGATGTTTCAGAAGGAGCATCAGGCTGAAAACCGCTGCACTAACAATGTTGGGTTTGAAACTTTTATGCTGATCAAAATGACTAAATATTTAAATTACTGTGCAAAGTTAATCATGCTATGATTCTACCCTCCGTAAAGGTGTTCACAGCTGCTTGATTTGATTATTCCCGTTTGGTAGCTTGAGAAACTAACAACACGCCAGTTATTTTTGTTCAATATTTTGTGCGAAGATTAACGTACTGGAGTTAGAAATTGAAAAAGGAGACTAAGATCCAACGTGATTCTTTTGCAGGCTGATCCAAGAAGAAAAGGAGTCAACACAGCAGCGGGCTGAAGAAATCGAGAGCCGAGTAGGAAGTGGTAGCCTTGATGGTCTGAATCTGTGCAGATACAGAGGGGGTACACTCCCTGCCTCATTTACTGGTTCATCCCTTGCTGATTCCTCTCCACCTGGTAGTGGGCACTCGACGCCAAGGCGAACCCCTCGAAATCCTGCTCATGAGATTGACAGGCTCGGCGTCATGACCTTGGTTAGTTGAAAATTATTGTATTGTATCTTTAGCACTGGTTCTTTGCAAAGAACCATGCTAGCATTGCAATTGCCCATATGCATTTATTTTATCAAAGGAACTCTTGTTATCGGGGATTTTAATTTGCAAAGTCCTCTCCTTAAGGGCTATAGGTTAATGAATAGGCTTCCAAGTGCATCATTCAGATTCATGAGTTAAACAAACTGAATGTAGCCCTTGTTTAGAAACATTTCAATAGTCATCCAGATGGAACTGGGATGAACATTAATTTTAATCCAATGTTACCACCCTATTTTGATAGAACATAACAGCGCAGTACAGGCCCTTCGGCCCTCGATGTTGCGCTGAACTGTGAAACCACTCTAAAGCCCATCTACACTGTCCCCTTATCGTCCATATGGCTATCCAATGACCATTTGAATGCCCTTAGTGTTGGCGAGTCCACTACTGTTGCAGGCAAGGCATTCCATGCCCTTACTACTCTCTGAGTAAAGAACCTACCTCTGACATCTGTCTTATATCTATTTCCCCTCAATTTAAAGCTATAGAACAATACAGCACAGTACAGGCCCTTCGGCCCACGATGTTGCACCAAAACAAAACCCATCTAACCTACACTATGCCATTATCATCCATATGTTTATCCAATAAACTTTTAAATGCCCTCGATGTTGGCGAGTTCACTACTGTAGCAGGTAGGGCATTCCACGGCCTCACTACTCTTTGCGTAAAGAACCTACCTCTGACCTCTGTCCTATATCTATTACCCCTCAGTTTAAAGTTATGTCCCCTCGTGCCAGCCATTTCCATCCGCGGGAGAAGGCTCTCACTGTCCACCCTATCCAACCCCCTGATCATTTTGTATGCCTCTATTAAGTCTCCTCTTAACCTTCTTCTCTCCAACGAAAACAACCTCAAGTCCATCAGCCTTTCCTCATAAGATTTTCCCTCCATACCAGGCAACATCCTGGTAAATCTCCTCTGCACCCGCTCCAAAGCCTCCACGTCCTTCCTATAATGCGGTGACCAGAACTGTACGCAATACTCCAAATGCGGCCGTACCAGAGTTCTGTACAGCTGCAACATGACCTCCCGACTCTGGAACTCAATCCCTCTACCAATAAAGGCCAACACTCCATAGGCCTTCTTCACAACCCTATCAACCTGGGTGGCAACTTTCAGGGATCTATGTACATGGACACCTAGATCCCTCTGCTCATCCACACTTTCAAGAACTTTACCATTAGCCAAATATTCCGCATTCCTGTTATTCCTTCCAAAGTGAATCACCTCGCACTTCTCGACATTAAACTCCATTTGCCACCTCTCAGCCCAGCTCTGCAGCTTATCTATATCCCTCTGTAACCTGCTACATCCTTCCACACTATCGACAACTCCACCGACTTTAGTGTCATCTGCAAATTTACTCACCCATCCTTCTATGCCCTCCTCCAGGTCATTTATAAAAATGACAAACAGCAGTGGCCCCAAAACAGATCCTTGTGGTACACCACTAGTAACTGGACTCCAGTCTGAACATTTCCCATCAACCACCACCCTTTGTCTTCTTCCAGCTAGTCAATTTCTGATCCAAACTGCTAAATCACCCTGAATTCCATGCCTCGGTATTTTCTGCAGTAGCCTACCTTGGGGAACATTATCAAATGCTTTACTGAAATCGATATACACCACATCAACTGCTTTACCTTCATCCACCTGTTTGGTCACCTTCTCAAAGAACTCAATAAGGTTTGTGAGACACGACCTACCCTTCACAAAACCGTGTTGACTATCTCTAATCAAATTATTCCTTTCCAGATGATTATACATCCTATCTCTTATTAACCTTTCCAAGATTTTGCCCACAACAGAAGTAAGGCTCACTGGTCTATAGTTACCGGGGTTGTCTCTACTCCCCTTCTTGAACAAGGGGACAACATTTGCTATCCTCCAGTCTTCTGGCACTATTCCTGTAGACAAAGATGACTTAAAGATCAAAGCCAAAGGCTCAGCAATCTCCTCCCTAGCTTCCCAGAGAATCCTAGGATAAATCCCATCCGGCCCAGGGGACTTATCTATTTTCACACTTTCCAGAATTGCTAACACCTCTTTATGAACCTCAAGCCCTTCTAGTCTAGTAGCCTGAATCTCAGTATTCTCCTCGACAACATTGCCTTTTTCCGGTGTGAACACTGACGAAAAATATTCATTCATTTAGCACCTCTCCTATCTCCTCGGACTCCAAGCACAACTTCCCACCACTGTCCTTGACTGGCCCTACTCTTACCCTAGTCATTCGTTTATTCCTGACATATCTATAGAAAGGGTTATCTTTGATCCTGCCTGCCAAAGACTTCTCATGTCCCCTCCTGGCTCTTAGCTCTCTTTCTTTAGGTCCTTCCTGGCTAACTTGTAACTCTCGAGCGCCCTAACTGAACCTTCATGTCTCATCTTTACATGAGCCACCTTCTTTCTCTTGACAAATGTTTCGACTGCTTTAGTAAACCACAGTTCCCTTGCTCGACCACTTCCTCCCTGCCTGACAGGTACATACTTATCAAGGACACGCAGTAGCTGTTACTTGAACAAGCTCCACATTTCCATTGTGCCCATCCCCTGCAGTTTTCCTCTCCATCCGATGCATCCTACGTCTTGCCTCATCGCATCATAATTGCCTTTCCCCCAGATATAACTCTTGCCCTTCGGTATATACCTATCCCTTTCCATCACTGAAGTAAACGTAATCGAATTGTGGTCACTATCACAAAGTGCTCACCTACCTCCAAATCTAACACCTGTCCTGGTTCATTACCCAGTACCAAATCCAATAAGGCCTCGCCTCTCGTTGGCCTATCTACATACTGTGTCAGGAAACCTTCCTGCACACATTGGACAAAAATTGACCCATCTAAAGTACTCGAACTATAGCGTTTCCAGTCAATATTTGGAAAGTTAAAGTCCCCCATAACAACTACCCTGTTGCGTTCGCTCCTATCCAGAATCTTCTTTGCAATCCTTTCCTCTACATCTCTGGAACTTTTCGGAGGCCCATAGAAAACCTCTAACAGGGTGACCTCTCCTTTCCTGTTTCTAACCTCAGCCCATACTACCTCAGTAGACGGGTCCTCATCAAACGTCCTTTCTGCCACTGTAATACTGTCCTTGACTAACAATGCCACCCCTCCCCCTCTTTTACCACGTTCCCTGTGCTTACTGAAATATCTAAATCCCGGCACCTGCAACAACCATTCCTGTCCCTGCTCTATCCATGTCTCTGAAATGGCCACAACAGCGAAGTCCCAGGTACCAACCCATGCCGCAAGTTCACGCACCTTATTCCGGATGCTCCTGGCATTGAAGAAGACACACTTTAAGCCACCTTCCTGCCTGCCGGTACACTCCTGCAACTTTGAAACCTTACTCATGACCTCATTACTCTCAACCTCCTGTATACTGAGCTACAATTCAGATTCCCAACTCCCTGCTGAACTAGTTTAAACCCTCCCGAAGAGCATTAGCAAATTTCCCCCCCAGGATATTGGTACCCCTCTGGTCCAGGTGTAGACCATCCTGTTTGTAGAGGTCCCACCGACCCCAGAATGACCCCCAATTATCCAGAAATCTGAAACCCTCCCTCCTGCACCATCCTTGTAGCCACGTGTTCAACTCCTCTCTCTCCCTATTCCTCGTCTCGCTATCACGTGGCACGGGTAACAACCCAGAGATAATAACTCTGTTTATCCTAGATCTAAGTTTCCACCCTAGCTCCCTGAATTCCTGCCTTACATCCCTATCCCTTTTCCTACCTATGTCGTTGGTACCTATATGGACTACGACTTGGGGCTGCTCCCCCTCCCCCTTAAGGATCCCGAAAACACGATCCGAGACATCACGCACCCTGGCACCTGGGAGGCAACACACCAACCGCGAGTCTCTCTCGTTCCCACAGAATCTCCCATCTATCCCCCTAACTATGTAGTCTCCAATGACTAATGCTCTAGTCCTCTCCCCCCTTCCCTTCTGAGCAACAGGGACAGACTCTGTGCCAGAGACCTGTACCCCATGGCTTACCCATGGTAAGTCGTCCCTCCCAACAGTATCCAAAGCGGTATACTTGTTACTAAGGGGAACGACCACAGGGGATCCCTGTACTGACTGCTTCCTCCCAGCCCTTCTCACCGTCACCCATCTATCATTATTCTTCGGAGTAACTACATCCCTGAAGCTTCTATCTATGACCACCTCTGCCTCCCAAATTATCTGAAGTTCCTCCAGCTCCAGTTCCCTAACGCGGTTTCTGAGGAGCTGGAGATGGTGCACTTGCCACAGATGAAATCAGCAGGGACACTGACGGCGTCCCTCACCTCAAACATTCTGCAGGAGGAACATTGCACTACCTTCCCTGCCATCCCCTCTAGATAAAAAAAGAAAAAGAAAGAAAGAGCTTACCTGTTATTCACTCCTCTTCTCAGCAAGCACTCACTCAGCAACCTCTGCTCCCTGCACAATAACACCCGAGGGAAAATAAAAGAAAAACTACTTACCAGTCACCAGCCAATCACTTACCTGCAGGTTATGACGTCACGGTTCAACTTCTTTCTACTTCTACCTGCCCTTGAGCCTTCCTCTTGATCTTTACAGCGGTTGTGTTTTTTTTGGTTAGAGGAGGGGGTAGGGTGGGAAACACTGAAGAAGTGTTTCAGGGTTAAGTGTCACTTGACAACAGCTCCTCCACAAACCACCTTCAAGTTAGGGTGAGCAATCAGCAGCTCCGCTCTACTGCCATCTGCTGGATGATATTTTAATTGAGGTTCACACATTTTAGGATGTGGAACTGGAGGGTATATGGAGTTCTGTGTTTGTCACTATGTCTTAATTGTCAATGAAAATGAGCTGTGTAATATTTATAGCTTTTTTTTGTCAGTAACATTTTGTGAAAAATGAATGGTGAGTAACAAGGATCTATTAACTATAGGTGGTATTTTGCATCTCAAATCTTACTGGTGACCAATCTTGACTTGAACTCTAATATGAGGAAAAAATAAACCCGTTTGCAAACAGTTGGTACTTGCCTCAAAAGCCAAATACCGTGGATGCTGAAAATCTGAAATAAAAGCAGAAAATGCTGGACCTACTCAGCAGGTCTGACAATTTGTGCAGACAGAGAAATAAAATTAATCTTTCATCGGAACTTGAAAACATTAGAGAATAGATTTAAAGCATGTACAGGAGCAGGGAAAAGAGAGAGGGGAGGAAAAGAACAAGAGAAGGTTTGTGATAAGATGGAAGGCGCGAGAGGTTAAATGACAAAAATGATGGTACAAAAGAAAAGTAGGTGGTAACGGGGCAAGTAAGGGAACAAACAAGGAAAGAGGGCACTGAATGCATACTTTTGTCACTAGTTTTACAATTATGCAGCTCTTGGTTGAGACTTCTCCCTGCCCCCTTGATGCTCTTTAACTACAAAGCTGAAAAAAATAAATCCTTTTCCTGGTGAGGCTTCAGGCCACTCGGCATCCAACAATCTGCTCTGAAAACTCTGTTGATGTTTTGACAGCTGTGACAAATTTTGACTGCGTAGCCACTGAAACCATCCACAACATTCTGAAACCATTGACAGCGTTCTAAATAACCCACACCGTGTAAAAATAGAAATCAAATTACCCTATCTCCCAATGTTGACCGATCCTTGAAAAATAATTCTAGGATCGAAATCTGCATTTGCACCGAAAACTAATTGGCTCTTCCTTGGGCCCTACCCTACCCTATCTAACAAGTTTTGTTGGAATCTGCCCATTTGTTTTTGAGATCCATTTACTAAGAAACGGGCAAAAACATAAAGTGTTTTCTTTTTTAAAAATAATTTTAGAGTACCCAATTCATTTTTTCCAATTAAGGGGAATTTAGCGTGGCCAATCCACCTACCCTGCACATCTTTGGGGTTGTGGGGTCTAAACTCACGCAAACATGGGGAGAATGTGCAAACTCCACACGGACAGTGACCCAGAACCGGGATCGAACCTGGGACCTCCACCGTGAGGCAACAGGGCTAACCCGCTGCACCTCTGTGCTGCCCCGAGGAACTGTTAATTGGAATATGTAGAATAAATACCAGCAGTTGTCACCCAAAAACAAACAAAAAAAGGGAGCCGAGGTTATGATCTGAAATTGTTGAATTCGATAGTGTTCAGAAGACTGAAAGGTGCCCAATCAAAAGATTGTGCCATTTCTTGAGCTTGTATTGACCATCATTGGAACTGATGAGCTAATTTCAGTGGGAGTGGAGTGCATGATTGGATTACTAGGCAACTGGAAACTCGGGGTCATGTGAGCAAACTTAACAGAGGGATGCTGGAAACCAGTCACTGACCAATGATGAGGGGATCACATTTTGAGCAGCAGGCATTGCTCATCTTCTTCCCCCGGTCATAATCTTGGTATGTATTGCTGGTTAAATGGCAAATGTGAGCAGTGCTCAGCTTCAAACATTGTGCAACAGTTCTGTTTTAATCATTGTAATATGAGTCCAGTTATGTCAGGTGCCTTGTTCACAGCACGATATATTGTCGAGATTAATGTTGGTACTGACCATAATGGCTTTAGGATTGTTTGCCACACCTGATAGTTTTATTCCAGAGTGATGCAGAATACCACACTCCCCATTAAGAGATAGTAATAATTATTTATTTGATTGATATATCCAAGATTTTATCCTTCTGCCTTTGAAACATTAACAATTTACGCCCACACTGTTCATGTTATCACGAAAATAACTGGACCTGGAAACATCTCAATAGATCAATTCTGCAAACTCATGTAAAATGTACTAAACCAGAAGTGATGTGTTGAGTGTTCTTTGGGCCATTATTAAACATGGCAATGACAAATGTTGAGCTGCAAGGTTACTTTCAGGCAGAAAGTTAGTTCAAGAGCTGCCTAGATAGTGTTTTATTAACTATGGCATGCTTGGTTTCAGATGAGTCCAACCGACATTCGGAGCTATGGTTAAATTATTTGATTAATGCATTACCGTGATGTATTTAAGTGCAGCAGCTTTCCCTATCAGCCTCAGCAATGTATTGTTTTTCTTGCCACCGTTTTCTTGTTCTTTGTGTGTTTTAGTCTGTCCTTCAATCCTCCCTTTTTTCCCATGGCAATTTTAGTCACTTGCAGCAATCTTTCCTAATCCAATGCTCTGTTTCTCATCAAACATTTTTTTCCACCCACATTGCCCTGATAGCTCAGATTCATCGCTTAGCAAAAAAGCGGAAGGATTCTGCAAGCTTATTCAGACTGATTGGTGGGTTTTGTCAATGAGGAACTTTATATTGTATACAGAATGTAGTTATAATTTGTGTTTGGGTGACCCACAAACAAATTATATATTTTGACATGTTTTAACGGTCAGCTAGTTTTTTTCAAAAATGCAAGGGCTACCGTTTGGAAAGAGGAGAAATGTACAGTTACCATACTAAACTGTCAGCAGCAAAATGTAATAAATGTTGGCCAAACAAATAATTTAATAGCTCACTCCAGGACCTGATGGTGTGCTTGCCATTGCAATTTTGTTGGCAGAAGAGTAAAACAAGGCAACTACTTGAGCTGCTTGATACATTGGCGAAGCCAACTAATGCACTTAATATTTCAATGCAAAATACAAATATATAGTTCCATCATCTTGGGGAATGTAATCCAAAATATTTCTATGTTGACCTGCCAATCATGACAAAACTGGACAAAGCCAGGTTTCAGTGTTGATAACTGAACCAGGACAGGATGGTAACTGTTAATTGTTTCGCAGCATGAAAAGCAACAGAACTGCGAAACAGTGAAGAGCTAGCTCTAGCTGCTCATGCTTTTTGTAGTGACTGAGCTTAATGCATTACTTTGAAGACTACATCTGCAATCATCAAAAACTCTTAGTCTCAACAAATGAAAACCTTTGAAATAAATAGAATTGATACTGTGTTCAAGAAGAATCTCCTAGTCTTCCCTGTTACTCTTGTTTGTGTGATTTCTGATGCAGCTACATCTTGTATAATCTTTTAAATCGTCTTTTATCCTTAATGACTCTCTCTTTTCTTTGCATGTGTCTGTCAGCCTAGTGATTTAAGGAAGCACCGTAGGAAGGTAAATGTATAAAATTGCACTTCGATTACCTGGCATCAGGCTGTTGTATGAGACACGTTATAGTAATCTCCAACAGTAGCATCTCCTCGCTGTAATACATAATGTGGTTTCTTCCTTTTCTTGCTGTTATGTTATTTAAACTTGCTTTCAATATATATTCCTTTTACCTCTTCCCCCACCCCCACCACTCCATCCTAGCCCAGAATATTTGTGTAATGTCCAAGTGAAGCAGTTAGTATTGCACAAAATAGAAAAAACTATCACCATTCCTATTTGAGAGGAAAGGGAAGGCATTGGCATAAAAAGATAGTGAAGCAATTTGGTGTTATTCCCCCACAAGAGCTCAGAAGTATGGAGGATGACTGCCGCTGTGCTCTGATGGTAGGAAGATTTGACCAAAGTTATCTGAGATTCCCCAAGGCAAGTGATTGCAGGTTTCTCTGCCCCTCTTGTCTAGCATTTTGTCTGTGCCGTAGAACGAGTAATATTAAGTTATAGTAAAAGGATGGTTAGAGGTTTTTCCTCCCCAATCCTTGTGCCACGCCTTGTTTCCATAATGCAGTGTTCACTGAGGATTGACCTAAAGTCAGGACACAAATCTCCCAGAGAGACATTTCTTAGCCTCAGTTGTAGGATATACCATTAGAGTACTGTGCCCACCCAGGTTTTGTTTTTGGAGAAAAGCTGCAGAGCACTGAATCCCCATAGGCAGCAACCATGGGTATTAATTTAACTCATTGGTAATCTACATAATATTCTTTATCAATGTTAATGTAGTGTTAGCTTTAGATTTATCCAGAAACCAAGATTCTTTTAATGTCTGTACCTATTTACTTGAACACTGTCACTCCATATTCTAATGCATTAGTTCATACTGTACCTGAATTGAGCATTTTTGATCTGTGTCACATTGGGTGGAATGATTAGCACATTAGAGGGGGTTGAAGTAATTTCAGACACCAGGGTGTAGGAGGGGTGTGGGTTGAGCTGAGAATTGATAAAGGGACAAAGTCACTTCTGGGGGTAGTGTACAAGCTCGCTAATTTGAACTACATGGGACAGAGTAAAAAGGAAGTTCTAATGGAAGCTTGTCAGAAAGATATGCCGATAATCATGGGACATTTTAATCCACATATAGACAGAAGTAAATCAGATAGACAAAGATGGCCTAGATCAGGTATTCCTTAAATATTTTGGAATAGGTTCTTAGAACATAATGCTCGGGTGCCAACCAGAGAATAGGTTACACTAGACCTGATATTGTGCAATAAGATGACCTGACAGTGAAGGCATCCCTAGGTAGCAGTGATCTCAACATGATTGAACATTATATTCAGTCTTAGAGAGAGCAGAGATTAGTATTAAGCTTCAAGGCGGACAATTATGTGAGAATGAAAGCAGAGTCAGCTGAAGTGAACTGGTATGAGGTGAAGGGTTAGGTAGTAGAGATGCTGTGGCAGACATTCAAAGGGATATTTCAGAATATACAGGATAGATGCCTTCCAAGAGAAAGAAAAAATCCAAGTGGAGGACCTGCCATCTGTGGTTAACTAAAATAGTTCAAGACGGTTATAACTTAAATTTAAAAAATATAATTGTGCAAAGACATGTGACAGGTCAGAAGGTCGGACAGAATTTCAAGAGCAATGACTGACTCAAAAAGATTGAGGAGTGAAAAGTGAGAAAACTATGTAGAAACATAGAGATGGATAGTAAGAGTTTCTAGAGACGTCAATGCTTTTTGTCTTGCACTCATCAGTGCACTTCAAGAGTGAAAATGTGCTGTATAAGAGGAGTGCTAATTGGTTGGCAAGTGGACTCTTGACAGGCGTTGCCATGGAGAATGCACTAGTTGATGGTGACTGAATGTTAACGGCCAAACATTGTTTTAAATTTAAACTCGGCAGCTTGATCCTGCTTGGTCAAGGCATTGCCCTAAGGAATGTGTCAGTGAATGGCTGTCATTTATTGTTTAGCTGAAACAGGTGCAATGTGTGTACATATTCTCTATGTCTGTAAAGAACAGGGCCTTGTGTATTAACGTGTAGTTTCCAGTACATGCAAATGCATCACACAATGAACCCGACTGACGATCTTGCTTACATAAGAAAGGAGTTAACACAGTGAGCATCGGTCCTATGGAAAGTGAGCATGGGAGATATAAAAGTAGGGAGGTTGTGCTTCAGCAATAAAGGATACTGGGAAGACCACACCTGGAATATTGTGTACAGTATCGGTTGTCTTATTTAAGGGTGTAAACACATTAGAGGCAGTTCAGAGGAAGTTCACTAAACTAATACCAGGGTTGTCTTATGAGGAAGGAATGGACAGGCTAAGCTTGTATCCATTGGCGTTTGGAAGAGTAGGAGGCTATTTGAACATAGAACATAGTGCAGAAGGAGGCCATTCGGCCCATCGAGCCTGCACCAACCCACTTAAGCCCTCACTGCCACCCAATCCCCCTGTAACCTAATAACCCGTCCTAACCTTTTTGGACACTAAGGGCAATTTAGCATGGTCAATCCACCTAACCTTTGGACTGTGGGAGGAAACCGGAGCACCCGGAGGAAACCCACGCAGACACTGGAGAACGTGCAGACTCTGCACAGTGACCCAGCGGGGAATTGAACCTGGGACCCTGGCTCTGTGAAGCCACAGTGCTATCCACTTGTGCTACCGTGCTGCCCATTTGATTGAAACCTTTAAGATCCTGAGGGGACTTGACAGTGGGAATGTGGAGAGGATGTTTCCTCTTGTGGGAGGAGAATCTAGAACTAAGGGTCGCTTTTAAAAAATATGGGGTTATCCATTTAAACATGTTTTTTTTCTGAGGGCAATGATTTTTGGCACTATCTTCCTGAAAAGGTAGTGGAAGCAGTCATAGAATCATAGAATTTACAGTGCAGAAGTAGGCCATTCGGCCCATCGAGACTTTGAATGTTTCCAAGGAAGAGTTAGATAAATTCTTGATAAACAAGGAGGTGAAAGGTTATAGGGGGTAGATAGGAATGTGGAGTGGACGTTACTGTCAGATCAGCCGTAATCTTATTAAGTGACGGGACAGGCTTGAAGGGCCAAGTGGCCTGATACTCCTCCTCACTCGCATATTCACATCAGCTAGGACTTCCAGTCTGGGAATAGAGTTGTGAATCCATGCATAGCTGTGAATTGGGGATAAATTATGAAAAGAAAACAAAGTTCGCAGTTATAACCAACACAATAATCTCCAAAAATTCTTCATCAAAGTTTAAATATCACCTGTGGTTGATGTCTAAAGAACCTCGGTATGTTTTACAGCAGTCCCATGCTGCAGAGAGATGGGTGCTTTTCACATTTTTCTTTCCTAACACTACACACGCTTCACTTGGTGCCCTGAGGTTTTCGATCTTTTGTTTTTGATTTTGGCTGCTACTCATTTTGTTTATAATCTTAGAAGGGTAATAAACTTGATGTGACTGGACCTGCTGCACCACCAATTCTTTACAAAAATCCAATGTTAGGATCTTGTACTTTTATTAAAATTTACTCTTCATTTGTGAAGAGTTGACACAGCTTACTGTCCCATGGTAATTCTGTGCCAGTGTGTGTTGTGTATGTTGATGTAGGTTGTATTGTGTTTGTGTGATTCATGTGACCCTGACTTAATAGTTTATGTCATTGTCAGTTTTTTTTTTTTGGTGAATCCAAATCTTTTATTAACTGATGGTTCTTATTTATTTTGCTTTTTTCTTACTCGTTTACAATTTTTTTCTATAATCTCAGATATCAAAAGAAGACATGCGGGAAGACAAAACAACAATAAAGTGTGAAACATCACCACCTTCCACGCCTAGGTCCATTCGATTGGATAGGGTTAACCAAGGGGCCTGTCACACCGTCAGTCAGGAGGACATTCGGGACATAAGAAGGTAAAACAATTTCCCAAATGTTGGAAACTAATGCAACTTTTTTTCCCCCCAGCTACATTGCTTAGTCCATAAACTGGCCCACAGAATTTATCAGGTAAACAGACCTGATGGTCATATCTGGGTATCTGTGTTGTTAGTGTTATGGGAGAGGTGTTTTCAGAACCCCAAAATGTATCATGGAGTTCAACCAACCTCTCCCTTTAATGGATTGTTGCTTTTGAAGCACACGGCTTGTTCCCCAGGTGTGGTATTACAATTATGGACACGTGGTTTTTAAAACAAAACTATGTTTATTCCATGAACTCAAATTAACCGTTTAGATAAACATTGGATCTCTTAACACCCCTTACTTTAAAGATAACCCCCAAAAATAATACAAGACTAAATAAACCCTCAAAATGTTCCTTTAAACATCCCGAAGACTTCACCTTTAACAACAGACATGAGGTTACATTCAATATACTTATAGTCTTTGGATTTGCAGACATCCACAGACCAGCTCTGTGTTTTTCTTCCTGCAACTCTTTTCAAAACACACAGACACTCCCAGCTTTCTCCTTTCAAGCAGCTCTCAGCAAGCCAGCTATGTACTTTTCAGCTGCTCTCAGCAAAACCAGCCAGGCACTTTTCAACTGCTCTCAGCAAAACACACAGACACACCCAAGCTGCTCTCTCAAACTGAAACCAAAAGCAGAAGTGAGCTCAGCTCCCCCCAACCTCTGACATCACTTAAGTAATATGATCAGCTCCATTCCTTAAAGGTACATTGCTTAAACATCCATTTCTTAAATATACTCTCACATGACACCTCCCCCCAAGAAAAAAAAACCCATCAACTTCAAGATGGTTTCATTTTTAACCTTGCACCATCAATTAAGAAATGCACACAGTAAAAATACTTTTTCATTTAAAAAAAAAAACAACACACAAACAGGCATAATAATATCGTCCATTTTTCCCGTTCTTCCTCCTCCAACCGAAAACCTTCTCGATTGACAGTGTCTTTGAACATGAAAGTCTCTGCACGATCCATCCATTCCTCCACTCCTCGGCATTTCTCTTTAGAATCAGATACTTTAGTTCAATCTGACCATAGAGCCCCTTGCAATTCTCCAATACAGAAGCATTGGTGATCACAGCTTTCAGGCAGTCAAATGCCTGTTGAAAGTCCCCTAACCATTGAAATTTTTGACGTTTCTTTAGCAAGTCCATCAGTGGAGCAACCACGCTACAAATCTTTTGCACAAAGGTTCGGTCAAATCCACTCATGCTAAGAAATCGCATTATTTCCCTTCGTCATGAGGGTATCGGAAACTCCTCAAGGATAGTGATTTGGGCTTCTCCAAATTCACTTTCGGCTAGGTTCATCACCAAACCTGCCTCCTGAAGTCGATCGAAGAACTCCATACGATGTTTAAAATGTTCTTTCCATGTCTGGAAGTTGGAAATAAAAGCAGATTGTCCCACTTTCTCAATGCAATCCTTCAAACGTGCGATACGATAAGAGTCCGTTCTTGTAACTGCAGTCCCCTTTCTGTAGTCCACACACAACCGTTGGGTACCGTCTGGTTTAGGTACCATCACTATGGGTGAGCTCCATTGGCTGCAACCCACTTCAATTATGCCTTTTTAAGCATACTCTCAATCTCTCTGTTAACGTGTGCCAAGTTTAAAGGATTTAGTCTATATGGATGTTGTTTGATAGGAACAGCATTTCCCACATCTACATCATGTGTATTTTTAGTACTTCCCAATTTATCTCTACAAACTTGCCCATGTGATATCAATAACTCTTTCAGGTCAGTTTGTTTTTCCTCTGGAAGGTAACTTAACAATTCATCCCAATTTTTAAGAACATCCTCATTTTCCAATTTAATTTGAGGTATGTCAAATTCACAGTCATCTGGATTTGGTTCATCACTTTGAGTTAGAATCATTAAAACCTCCTTTTTCTCTCCTTCCCTTTCAAAGTAACTTTTAAGCATATTCACATGACACACTCTGAGAGTCTTCCTTCTATCTGGTGTTTTTACCACATAATTTACCACACTTAATTTCCGTTCAATCTGATACGGTCCACAAAACCTAGCTCTTAAAGGCTCACATACCACTGGTAACAACACTAAAACTTTATCCCCACTGGCAAAACTACGAACTTTGGATTTCTTGTCCACTACCCGTTTCATCACATTTTGTGCAACTTTCAAATGTTGTCTAGCCAATTCACCTGCTCTATTTAATCGTTCCCTAAAATTTGACACGTAATCCAACAGTGTAATTTCCGATTTCTCACCCACCAATTTTTCCTTAATTAATTTAAGTGGTCCTCTTACCTCATGACCAAAAATTAGTTCAAAAGGACTAAATTTGGTAGACTCATTAGGTGCATCCCTAATTGCAAACAATACGAATGGGATTCCTTTATCCCAATCCTCTGGATAATCTTGACAATACGCCCTCAACATTGTCTTTAATGTCTGATGCCACCTTTCTAACACTCCCTGCGATTCTGGATGGTACGCTGTTGATTTAAATTGTTTTATTCCTAAGCTATCCATAACTTCTTTGAATAACTTTGAAGTAAAATTCTATCCTTGATCTGATTGAATTTCTGTGGGTAGTCCATATCTAGTACAGAATTTAAGTAACTCCTCCACAATTCTTTTAGCTGTAATATTACATACTAGGAAAGGTTGAGGGTGCTAGGCCTTTTCTCATTAGAACGGAGAAGGATGAGGGGCGACTTGATAGAGGTTTATAAGATGATCAGGGGAATAGATAGAGTAGACAGTCGGAGACTTTTTCCCCGGGTGGAACAAACCATTACAAGGGGACATCAATTTAAGGTGAAAGGTGGAAGATATAGGAGGGATATCAGAGGTAGGTTCTTTACCCAGAGAGTAGTGGGGGCATGGAATGCCCTGCCTGTGGAAGTAGTTGAGTCGGAAACATTAGGGACCTTCAAGCAGCTATTGGATAGGTACATGGATTACAGTAAAATGATAGTGTAGATTTATTTGTTCTCAAGGGCAGCACGGTAGCATTGTGGATAGCACAATGCTTCACAGCTCCAGGGTCCCAGGTTCGATTCCGGCTTGGGTCACTGTCTGTGCGGAGTCTGCACGTCCTCCCTGTGTCTGCGTGGGTTTCCTCCGGGTGCTCCGGTTTCCTCCCACAGTCCAAAGATGTGCGGGTTAGGTGAATTGGCCAATGATAAATTGCCCTTAATGTCCAAATTGCCCTTGGTGTTGGGTGGAAGTGTTGAGTTTGGGTAGGGTGCTCTTTCCAAGAGCCGGTGCAGACTCAAGGGGCCGAGTGGCCTCCTTCTGCACTGTAAATTCAATGATAATCTATGATTAATCTAGGACAAAGGTTCGGCACAACATCGTGGGCCGAAGGGCCTGTTCTGTGCTGTATTTTTCTATGTTCAATGTTCTATACTGGAATGGCCTCTGGAAACTAGTAGACACATCCATTATAGTCAAAAGATATTGATTCCCACTTTTTGTTTTAGGAAGCGGTCCTACACAATCAATTAGGACCCTCGTAAAAGGTTCCTCAAATGCTGGAATGGGTATTAAGGGCGCTGCTTTTATCACTGCTTGAGGTTTCCCTATCACTTGACATGTGTGACACGATTGACAAAATTTAACTACATCTTTATGTAGTCCAGGCCAATAAAAACATTTCTGGATTTTAGCTCGAGTTTTCCTTATTTCCAAATGACCTCCCACTGGTACATCATGTGCAACTCGCAACACCTCCTTTCTATACCCTACCGGCAATGCTACTTACAACTTGATGAACTTCTGCCCACTTTTCATCTGCCTGCATATGTACAGATCTCCATTTTCTCATCAAGACATCACTTTTACGGTAATAACACTCTGGTATACTCTCCGATTCCTCTTCCATATATGCTTTCTGATATATCCGTTTTATTCCTACATCTTTCTGTTGTAACTCCGCCAATTTTCCTGAACTAAAAATATCCGCCTCATCCTCCACCTGTTCTTGTCGTTTTCAACCATCTGATCAAAAATCGTTTCTGATAATTGCACTTCAACTTCATCTTCACTCTTTGATTTCTCCTCTTGTTTAAACCTGTGACTTTGCGACCTTGTTGCTACACAATCCGGAAAAATCCCAGGATATTCGTCCTTCAACCCTTCAGTTGTCTGATTTTCCACTGGCTTATCAACCACAGTAGGCATCACTCCCACCTGCGATCCAGCTATATCATTACCCAAGATAAACTGTATTCCTGGACAAGATAGTTTATCTATTACTCCTACTACCACTTCACCACTCTTCACTGGACTTTCCAACCTTACCTTATATAATGGAACGCTACTCCTCTCACCCTGAATTCCACATATCACCACCTTTTCTGGCAGCATTCTTCCCAAACTACATACTTCCTCATCTCTTACCATTAAAGATTGACTGCCCCCTGTATCTCTTAATATTGTGACTTCTTTACCTGCTCCGCCTGATACACATGAGTAAACTTTACCCACACAAGTAAATTCTTTAAAGACATCTGGCACCTTCTTAACAATTACTTCTTGAACAGGCTGTACAATCATTTGCACCTTCTTTGTTTCCCTTGGGCTTTCCTTTACCACTCTAGCACATCCCACTGTCTTATCCTGTTTTACCACAAAAGCCTTTCCAGTGCTTTTCGTCAACCACCAACACTGTGACTTTACATGGCCTAGTTTATTACAGTGAAAACATTTGCAACTTTTAATTTCTTTTCCACCCTCCTGGATTTCTTTTTTAATTGAGGTACACTCTCTTTATTGTCTCCCATCAGATCACCTTTACCTTTACCACTTGAGTATTTCTCATCTCCCCAGTTTCTATCCCTCACCGGCTGAAACTGATGTCGGACACCAATCTTTGATTTATGAACTAATTCATAATCATCTGCCATTTCTGCTGCTAATCTTGTAGTTTTAACCCTCTGTTCTTCCACATGAGTTCTCACTACATCAGGAATTGAATTTTTAAACTCCTCCAAAAGTATAATTTCTTTGAGAGCTTCTTACGTTTGGTCTATTTTCACAGCCCTGATCCACCTATCAAAATTACTCTGTTTGAGCCTTTCAAACTCCATGTATGTTTGAGTAACATTTGTGCACCCATAAAAAGATGCAAAAATGCATTTTGATTAAGTGTGCATTTGACAGTCATTTGTTGCAAACAAATCTTAACAGGGTGTTGATATAAATCAACTAAATGCATTTAACCAGGAAATTGCATCATATAATGCAATACATTGCAATATTGAGTCGGATATTTAACGAGAATTGGTTCGAATAGCATTGAATTGAAATCCAAAGATAACTTTGGAACCCTTACCAGAAATAAAAGTAAAGCACTGACAGTTTTTACTTGAAAGCCGCATTCAGTCGTGAATAATGTTTACTTTTTTAAAAATAAACTCACCAATTTGGCATAATAGGTTAACTTTGCATTAATTTCTTTGATTTAGCATTTTTGGATCCAGAGTGGTTGAAATTTACTTCCATGTTTTTATGTTGCAGCTTAAGCTTGTTGGTGTTTTTGAAATTTATATTCATGAACGCAATGCTGTAAACACTAATTCTCTGTTTTTGCCATCTAACTTAAATCCTTGTGTACATTTGAAATGCACGCACAGTTCAACTGGGTCACAGGATGGCCAAGTCAGCAATCCCAGCAGC
The DNA here is from genome assembly GCF_047496885.1 of Scyliorhinus torazame. NCBI lineage: Eukaryota > Metazoa > Chordata > Chondrichthyes > Carcharhiniformes > Scyliorhinidae > Scyliorhinus > Scyliorhinus torazame. Next base: position 262,066,385 of record NC_092716.1, read on the forward strand.
AGCAACAGCAGCCAGGATTCTCTTCACAAAGCCCCCAAAAAGAAAAGTATAAAGTCTTCTATTGGGCGCCTGTTTGGTAAGAAAGAAAAAGGTCGGCTTGGGCAGCCCAGCAAAGATCCCTCAGGGCAAGGTTGGTTTGGAAGTCAATCAGTAAACTTTGGAATAATTATAAAATTTTACATTTTGTCATTAAATTTATATTTTGTTTCTTATAATTTACTTTCAACCCCTTTGCATCTCGAGTCTTATGAGATTTTATCTGTGCATTTGCATAATTTACTTGCGTTCTATTTTCTTATTTCACTTTTACCAAATGACTGTCCATCAATCTTAGCCCACTTTCCTTGCTACCTTTCCAAGTTCAGGTTGCATTTCCACTCTGGTCATCTGGATTTATGTTTTAATTTTATCTAAGTTTTGAATTGCTTTTCTAATTACATTTTTAATAGTGCATGTTTGTTATGGACTTCGCACGAAAGGATTAAAAGTAGCCATATAGTTCAGTTAATTCTGAGAGCTGCATTTAAAGTTATTGATATTTGTTGTGGTAGTTTGACGACCTGTTTTTACTGAGATGAGATATTTTTGAAATGGTCAAATAGGAAAAATAGTTTAAATTGTAAATCATTATTGCCAGTTTTGGTCATTTTGCTTAACTAGTAGTTTGGACTAAAGAAACCCGGCAAGCTATTATTTCAGAAAACATATAAAGCATGTTTTTTCAATCTCTATCTCCACTTTGAGAACAAAATTGTTCAAGAAATTAATAGTCCCATTCCTGATTATTGCAATTTTAGACAATCTGATAAATTGGTTACCTTCCATCATGTTATTCAGGTTTGCATAAAATTTTGGTTTAACAAACATTTCACATCTGTCGGTCTAAAAGTGACTTATTATCTTCAATAAGGTTAAAAACAAAATTCTGACCCCCGGGAAATGCCTTTAGATATATGCAGGTGAGGGCTTTTGTGAGGCGACAGGTGAGGGAATTCCCGTTGCACAAGAAGTTCAAGATAGGGTAATCTCGGGTGTATGGGTCGGGGAGGGCAAGGTGTCGGAAATACACCAGGAGTTGAAAGAAGAGGGGGAAGCGCTGGTAGAAGAGTTGAAGGGTAAATGGGAGGAGGAGCTGGGGGAGGAGATCGAGGAAGGTCTGTGGGCTGATGCCCTAGGTAGGGTTAATTCCTCCTCCTTGTGTGCCAGGCTCAGGCTGATACAATTTAAGGTGGTCCACAGAGCGCACTTGACGGGGGCGAGGTTGAGTAGGTTCTTTGGGGTAGAGGACAGATGTGGAAGGTGCTCAGGGAGCCCTGCGAACCAGCACTGGAGGGGTTCTGGAAAGGAGTGGCGGGAGCAATATCTCAGGTGGTGAAAGTCTGGGTCAAGCCAAGCTGGGGGCGAGCAATATTTGGAGTAGTGGACGAACCGGGAGTGCAGGAGGCGAAAGAGGCCGGCATTCTGGCCTTTGCGTCCCTAGTAGCCCGGCGAAGGATCTTGCTAATGTGGAAGGAGGCGAAGCCCCCCAGCCTGGAGGCCTGGATAAATGATATGGCTGGGTTCATAAAGTTGGAGAGGATTAAGTTCGCCTTGAGAGGGTCTGCGCAGGGGTTCTACAGGCGGTGGCAACCGTTCCTAGACTATCTCGCGGAGCGTTAGAGGAAGGTCGGTCAGCAGCAGCAGCAACCTTGGGATGGGGGGGGGGGGGGTGGGGGGGAGAAAATGGGGGACTGCCTGGGAGGGTGGATGAGCAAGAGATAACATGAAGGGTTGGGGAAACTGGCACGTACGGGTGAGGGCCAGTGTACAAAGCTGTGTAAATATATCATTTTGCCATGTATATATCTTGCTCTGCGCGATTTCTCATTTTTTTTTGTTGTTACGGGGGGGGGGGGTTATTGTTTGTAAGGGAGAAAAATTGTGTTAAAAAACTTTTAATAAATATTTTTTTTTTAAAAATAATTTAAAAAAATTCTGGACACTTTCCACCAGTCAATGGTCACTTTTTTATACTAACTATTAGCTTTCTAAAACAGAATTAATTCAGTAACATAAATTGTTCCTGGTGTTTTAATTTTCGAGGTCACTGGAATACTTTGAGAGCTCAGTTAATTGTGTCTGATTCTGTATATTGCCTTAACGAAGCATTGTGAATTCATTTCTAACGTAGGCCTAATAATGTTGGTTAGAAAAAAAACCTCTGATTTTCACTAATTAAACAAGAACTAAGGTTTCTCCCGGACATAAAGCAGCCGTTACAGATTGGCCACCTACCAGAGAAATGGCCCCATTTCCATTCCATTACAAATGATCATTTATGTCCATGGAGCAAATCAGGCCGATAGAGTTCTGTGGATTCCTCCTGAAATTTTATAGTGCTTTTAGAATTTCAAAATGTGATGAGACTTTTTTTTTGTTCGTTATTAGTCGATGAGCATTTCATTTGCTAATTGTTTTAATTTTGAAGGCCCCCTAGTTTCATAACCTTCTGATTACTCTTTCGATGTGCGCTGCCCTCGTTCATTGAAGGCAAAGAAAACTTTTGAATTGACACTTGCCTGCCATTGTAAAGAAGTGGGCTTGTCAATTTAATAAACAAAGCACATCCATTATTTTCCTTGGTACTGAATTATATATGTTTACTAAGGTCAGCAATTGTTCATCTCAGGAAAGTTCAGTGGTAAATGTCTACAAAGGCTAGACAGAGGGTGCATTGAAGAGAAAAAGCCTTTTGAAAGGTCTTTTAAAAGCCGAGATGCAAGAGGTGATATTGGTGACGTTCTAGAAACAGGGACATGGTCATTGGAAGTGTATCTGTGTGTAAAAAGGATATGACTACTTGGGCGAATGGAACAAGGCTATGGAGGCATTTGGAAGATAAGTGATGCTGAAACTATTACAGGTTTACAGGGATCGACTGACATTCAGCAAGGACTGGGTTATGGAAAAACAATGCTTTATAATGGTAAGAATTCTGGCATTCTGAAATACTGGAAACTTGTGGGAGTGGGAAGGCGGACCAGAAAAGAACTGTGAGAAATTGACCGTCATAAGAAAACAAGGACTGGAATCTCAGCAATCAGGCAGGAAAGATATAAGTGGCAACGTTGATTGTAATGGTAGGAGAAAGCAGTTTTGGTGACGGACCAGGCATAAGGCAGAAAGTACAACTCGTATTTAAGCAGCAAACAAGGATTCTTTTGTAAAATTTGAGTTCAAATCTTGCACTCTGACGTTATCCTTGTGATGTCCATAAGCTGTAGCAGCAGAATTTGTCCATTCGGCCCATCGAGTCAGTTGCACTATTCGATCATGTCCTATTTAATCAACACCAACAACATTTTTTTCCCAACTTTAAATAGTAGAAAACTTATTTGATAAAGCAGGTTTATATCTCACTTCATGTGGCCGTTCCTAATAGTTTTTGAACAATGTAATTAGCATGGCTTTCATTGGATTCCAAGCTTGTGTAACTAGTGAAAATAATGTTGGCAGTATTTTGTTTCCTGATATGCTACTGTACTTGAATACTATTTACCAGCAAAATAGAGAATTGAAAGTTTTTGCATGTCAAAATTGGATTTTATTTGTGTTCATTAATATTAGTTTCTCACAGATAATGTTTTTCAATAAATAACTTGCGTGTGATATGAAGCATTTTGAGACTAGAGGACTTTGCGTTAACTGTTAGGGTGGTATTACATTTTGCTTCCCTAAAATAAATTGGGCGTGTTTGGGTAATAGGTGGAACCAACAGAAAATTGATCATTTTATTGGATCTTAATTTCTAGTTGGTTTATGCAAGGCTTGTTTTGTGTACTGTATACCTGAATTTCAATTGGAGCTTTATTTGAGGGGTTAACCTCTTGAAAACAAGCAATCTCTCCGTTCACTGTTCAAAACTGGCATGTGTTTATACATACTGAAACAAAACACCTATCTTCTTGGATCTCTGAACAGCCTCCTGAATTCCCTCTGGCTCCCAACCACCAACTGCCCACACACATATTATGCTGTGTTTCCTGACCTGCCCTCTGTGAACTATTCAAAGCTCCTGATATCTGAGCATCTTGCAACTTCCTGATTAAATCCTTTGAAACTGTTATTAACTTTTTGATATTTTGTATTCGGGGGGAAATAAAATGTCATTTAAAATTCAGATCACACTATTTGGCTGAAAGTAGATTAAATCATTTACTCCCGTGAACGGTATAATGATTTAACTTTAAACTTTATAGCTGGCATACCAGATATGGAAACCTGTCCTCAGGATACCTTGGGACTCAGTAAACTTGGCCAAGCAGAAAAAGATAGAAAGTTGAAAAAGAAGTAAGTTTTTTTTTCAAAACTATCCCTGAAGTAATAGGAAAAGTGCATGGCTATTTTGACTCCATTACATCAATTACATTTTTTTAAACAATTGCAGTGGTATTTTAATGGTTCATACTGTGCAGAAGGCAATGTTTAAACTATACGCAATGTCTTTTGAACAATGTATGAACTAAGAAGAAAACCTGGATCATCCCAACACCCTTTCCTACCCCCACTCCCAACATCCATTCCTTTCCCCTATCGTTTTACTTTTCATTTAAAATTAGTGCTTTACACATTTTTTTTTTCCATTTCTTTCCCTTCTTATGTTGTTATTCACTCCATGACCTTAGTAGTAAATCAGGGTAAGTTCATTTATCATTAACTTTCATGAATGCATTGGGATTGCCGTAAAGCTCTATTTCAATGTCTGATGCCAAGGGGAATCTTGTTTTTCTGTGGAATGTATAGAATGCAGGTGTATAACTTGGAATGCGAACATTTCCATTGAGTTCCAGTTTGTAAATAAGATGGATGCTTGTTGTTAAATGTAAACAGTTTAAAAAGTTTACAACTTTGTAGCTTTACTTAGTAACCTTAAGAATTACAGACCTAGAATACCACCCTTCAAGGGCATAGTTTGAGGCAGTTCACCAGGCTAGGTGGGGTGGCTGTATCTATCCTACCACACCACAGAATTGTGCTTCTGTTAGTTAGTTATGAAGTGACACAGCACCTCTCCCATCGATAAGATAGACCGAGAGATAGTAGCAAATGCGGGCCATTTCCCATATCTTGGAAGCCTCCTCTTGATGATGGCAGATATAAGACACCAAAATTCATTGTTACCTCCAATGTTACAATAAGAAAAGAAGACCATGATCTCAAACCCAAGACTAAGTTCATGGTTTGCCAGGCAATAGCGATCCCCACGTACATAATATGCTTTGGAGACATGGAGAAACTGGGAGCCGGCGCCTGAAAGCAAATACCATGAGCGGTACGTTTGCAAGATCTTCCAAATCCAGTGGCAAGAAAAGGTAGCCCAACAGCAACATCCTCTCCCAAGCCGACATGCCCAGCATCAAGACACTAATTGCTCCAAACCAGCTCTGCTGGGCAGGACATGCCGGTCATGTGCCTGACACCAGACTCCTGAAACAACCGCTCAACTTAGACCTCTGTCACAGCAAGAAACTTACAGGACAACAGTGGAATCGCTTTAAGGATGGCCTGAAAGCGTCCCTGCAGAGGTCAAACATCTCCCCTGCTCCATGGCAGTCCCTGACTTGTGGCTGACCAAAATGCAGAAAGTTCATTTGGGGAGGTACCAAACTCATCGAGAGACTCCGACAGGAACATGCGTAGGTAAAGTTGAGGCCTTGGAGAAAGTAAACAAACTTCCCAACAACTGAGTATCCAACCCTCAAAGCACCACCTGTGCCGAACCTGACAGAATCTGCAGGCCACGCATTGGATTTGTCAGCCATCTTGGAGCCCATCTAACCAGAGTGGAAGCAAACCATCCTCAATCCTCAGGGGTTGTCCAAGAAGACTGTGTGGATATGTCTGGATCAAATCTGTATTTTATATTGCAGGTTGGAAAGAGGTGATTGCAAAAGTCGAGTTTCCCCATGTTCGATCCCGGCTCTGGGTCACTGTCCGTGTGGAGTTTGCACATTCTCCCCGTGTTTGCGTGGGTTTTGCCTCCACAATCCAAAGATGTGCAGGGTAGGTGGATTGAACACGCTAAATTGCCCTTTAATTGGAAAAACAAAAATGAATTGGGTACTCTAAAATTAAAAAACAAAAATAAAAGTCGAGTTTTCATTCCCAGATGTGGCTTGATCAACTTGAAAGACAGATGGTTACACTCAGCATTGAAGTCGTTTTTCCAGAAAAATCCTAGAATTATAGGGCGACTATTAACTACTTTACTGCAGATTGCTTTTTATGACATCCCTTCACTGCACTGTTCAATATTACTTCTAAACTATAACCTTGTTCTATTTAGTGCATCATCTGTGAGAAATCTTTTCACGTATACTGGATGCAATAAATTACTTGTGAACCCAGTGATCATTATGTAGGTAAACACATTGCCAATTTTGCATGTAGCAAGATCCAACAAACAGCAATAGTTTGCATTTGTATAGCACTTTTAACATATTAAGACACCGGACTCCACAGGAACATTATCAGTGTTTCATGAAATTAATGACCAGTTGCTTATAATTTTTTACTGGTGGTGTGGATTGAGAAGATTGTTGCCCAAGACACAGGCAGACCGCTGCCCTTTCTGATTACCCTATAATGCCATTGGATTTTTAATGTTCACCTCTTGGACTGATTCAAGACATAGCATTTACAGCACAGAAACAGGCCATCGTGTCCAGCAGTCCCATGCCATTTGCTCTTCATGAACCACCTCTCGCCCTTCATCTAGCCTAATCAACTTCTCTCTCATATTTACCTAGCTGTGCCTTCAATGCATCTGCTATTTGACTCAACCTCACATTGTGGGATAAGCTTCTAATGGATTTATTAGTGCTCATCATATATTTATAGATTATTATTTGGTCCTTGATCCCTCACAAATAAATTTTCCAACCACCTTGAGTCTGGTCCCTGGGATGTTGCCTTTAATTCTAAAATGGAGCCTTTATCTCTACTTTTTAAAATGCCTCGTACATTTATCCAGGCTACATACAATTCATTACCCAACCATCTTCAGTTCCTGCCCCATATATCTCTGTTTTCTCTCACCTCGTGTCCACTTCAGCCCCCTGACTCTCTAAACTCAGATTTTTTTTTTTTACACAAATGTAAGTTGAAGTTTCAGGAACGTGGAACTTTATTAATACTTGGTCAAAACCTGAATACCTGGAACTCTTTGGAAATGGAAATACCATTTGGTAAACGGTAGTGTGAATACAGTGGTGTTTTTCTGCGTGGCGCTTCACTTAACCAACACTTGCATAAAGGAGAATGAGTTTCCTGTTTTTACTAACTGTCCTTTAGCTTAAAAAAAAACTCCTGCTCGTGCTTTCCCATGAATACATGGTGCAATGTTTTATTAATCTAACCGTCTTTGCCTGCATGGACAACTAAACTCCTGAATTTGTACTTTTAAATGCCTTAAAACTGCAAGACTGTTTATAAATTATTTTTAGAAGTTTGTTTTATGTAAGTTTTGAACTGATTTGAAGTTAATACGAGATTTGTACTTCAGGACGGAGTTATTGGAAGAAGCACGAAGACAAGGTCTACCCTTTGCACTGTGGGATGGGCCCACTGTAGTAGTATGGCTGGAGGTGAGGTTACAGATTTTAATTTGAAGGGTAATTGTTTTTTTAAATAATGTAACCTGATTTTATATTACTACTTGTAGTTGAATAACAAAAACAAGAGCAATTAGTAATTGAGATGTGATGGTATGGGTGGAGCTGAGCAGATCTGCAGTACCGGGTAGGCCAGTAGTTGCCAACCGCTGTGCTGTGGCACAGTTTGCCTGTGTGCTGAGCCCTGCTGCCTGTTTTAAACTGTGTGTGCCGCAGGTGCCCGAGAGAGATGGAGAAAAACCCTGACCTGGGAGTGTGATGCTGAGGGAAGCAGGGGCGGGAGGAACCGGTTGTGTAGTGGATCCCGGGCGGAGGTGTGGTGGTCCCGCAGCTTAAATGCTGCCTTCGCTTGGCAGCCACACTATCTCAAAGAGGCAGGAAAAGCTGCCCGATCCTGCTGAAACAGTCGCTTTCTCGAAATCATTCCTTAATTTTCTTGGCACATTTCTTGCCTTGCAGGTGAAAAAGCTTTCCCTTATTTTTGCAAAAATGCATTCCCATTTTTCTCATCACCCCCAATGGGAAACATCCTTCCAAATCATCACTCATCCATTTGCAGCGTAGTTTCAATTTCATTTTTCATTCTTAAATAATGTGTCGACGGCATTGGCCTGAGATCTGCCCAGAGTTGCTAACCCTGTTTGTGAGTGTTCACTCAGTCTGGGATAAGTAGGCTGGGTTGCTACTGAGCGACAGTAAATAACAGCGACAGGCACACGCCCTTCAGCCCTGATTGAATGATTTATTGTCACATGTACCGAAGTACAGTGAAAAGTATTTTTCTGCGGCCAAGGGAACATAGTTCGTATATAGTAGACAAAAAGGATTAACAAAGTGCTTCGACAAATAGTGATTTGTTGCAGTGCAGAACAAGGGCCAAACAAGCAATACATGAGCAAGAGCAGCATAGGGCGTCATGAATAGTGTTCTTCTAGGGGACAGATCAGTCTGAGGGGGAGTCGTTGAGGAGCCTAGTAACTGTGGGGAAGGAGCTGTTCCTATGTCTAGATGTGTGGGTCTTCAGACTTCTGTATCCTCTGCCTGATGGAAGAGCCTGGAAGAGGACAAAGCCTGGGTGGGAGGGGTCTCTGATAATGCTGTCCGTCTTCCTGAGGCAACAGATGGTGTAGACAGAATCAATGGGAGGGTGGCAAGCTTGTGTGATGCTTTGGGCTGGGTGTACCACACTCTGCAGTTTCTTGCGGTCTTGGACCAAGCAGTTGCCATGCTGTGATGCAGCTGGATAGGATGCTCTCTATGGCACATCTGTAGCAGTTTGTGAGTGTTGATGCAGACATGCCAAATTTCTTTAGCTTCCCTAGGAAATAGAGAAGTTGTTGGGCTTTCTTGACTGTTGCATCAATGTGAGTGGACAGGATAGACTGTTGTGATGCTGACCCCCAGAAACTTAAAGCTATCGACCATCTCCACTTCAGAGCCATTGATGTAGATGGAGGTGTTGTACTCTTCCTGAAGTCGATGATCAGTTCCTTGGTTTTGCTGACAATTTTAAAAATAAATTTTTTCAAATTAAGTGGCAATTTAGTGTGGTCAATCCACCTATGCTGCACATCTTCGGGTTGTGGGGGCGAAACCCACGCAAACATAGGGAGAATGTGCAAACTCCACACGGACAGTGACCCAGAGCCGGGATCGAACCTGGGACCTTGGTGGCGTGAGGCAGCAGTGCTAGCCACTGCACCACATTTAGAGAGAGGTTGTTTGCGGTACACCATGAAACCAAGTGATTTATCTCCCTTCCTAGTCTGATTCGTCGTTGTTTGCGATGCGACCCACCACAGTCGCATCATCCGCAAACTTATAGGTCAAATTGGAGTTAAGTCTTGCCACACAGTTGTGTGTATAGGGAGTACAGTAGAAGACTGAGCACACATCCTTGCGGGTCCCCGGGGTTGAGGACTATTGTGGAGGAGGTGCTATTACCTGTCCTGACAGATTGCGGTCTGTTGGTGAGGAATTCAAGGATCCAGCTGCAAAGGGAGGTGTCAAGTCCAAGATTGCAAAGGCAGCACGGTGGCACAGTGGTTAGCATTGTTGCCTAGGGCGCGGAGGACCTGGGTCACTGGCCGTGTGGAGTTTGCACATTCTCCCCGTGTCTGTGTGGGTTCCACCCCCACAACCCAAAGATGTGTGGGAAAGGTGGATTGGCAATGTTAAATTGCCCCTTAATTGGAAAAAATAAATGGGTACTCTAAATTTAAATTTAAAAAAAGTCCAAGATTGCAGAGTTTGGTTATTAGACTTGTCGGGATAATGGTGTTGAAGACTGACCTGTAGTCTATGAACAGCAGTCTGATGTAGATGTTCTTGTTGTCGAGATGTTCAAGTGTTGATTGTAGAGCCAGAGCGATAGCATCTGCTGTGGACCGGTTGCAGCGTTAGGCGAACTGCAATGGATCGAGACCGTCTGGGAGGCTGGCAGTGATCCTTCTCATGACTAGCCGCTCGAAGCATTTCATGATAACACGTTAGGGCCACCGGTAGTCGCTGAGGCAGGCTATCTTTTTCTTCTTTGGCACTGGTATTATGGTGGTCTTCTTGAAAGAGGTGGGGACCTCAGAGCGGAGGAGTGAGGTGTTCAAGATTTATGCAAATGCACGTCCCAGGTGGTCTGCGCAGGATCTGAGTGCTCGCCCATGGACTCCGTCGGGGCCCATCGCTTTCCAGGGGTTCACTTTAAAGAAGGCAGCTCTTACCTCTGAGGCTGTAACATAAGAACTAGGAGCAGGAGTAGGCCATCTGGCCCTTCGAGCCTGCTCCGCCATTCGGTGAGATCATGGCTGATCTTTTGTGAACTCAGCTCCACTTTCCCGGCCGGACACCATAACCCTTTATTCTTCAAAAAACTATCTATCTTTATCTTGAAAACATTTAATGAAGGAGCCTCAACTGCTTCACTGGGCAAGGAATTCCATAGATTCACAACCCTTTGGGTGAAGAAGTTCCTCCTAAACTCAGTCCTAAATCTACTTCCCCTTATTTTGAGGCTATGCCCCCTAGTTCTGCTTTCACCCGCCAGTGGAAACAACCTGCCCGCATCTATCCTATCTATTCCCTTCATAATTTTATATGTTTCTCTAAGATCCCTCCTCATCCTTCTAAATTTCAACGAGTACAGTCCCAGTCTACTCCACCTCTCCTCGTAATCCAACCCCTTCAGCTCTGGGATTAACCTAGTGAATCTCCTCTGCACATCCTCCAGCGCCAGTACGTCCTTTCTTAGGTATGGAGACCAAAACTGAACACACTACTCCAGGTGTGGCCTCACTAACACCTTATACAATTGCAGCAGAACCTCCCTAGTCTTAAACTCCATCCCTCTAGCAATGAAGGACAAAACTCCATTTGCCTTCTTAATCACCTGTTGCACCTGTAAATCAACTTTTTCCAATTCATGCACTAGCACACCCAGGTCTCTCTGCACAGCAGCATGTTTTAATATTTTATCATTTAAATAATAATCCCTTTTGCTGTTATTCCGACCAAAATGGATAACCTCACTTTTGTCAACATTGTATTCCATCTTCCAAACCGTAGCCCATTCACTTAACCTATCCAAATCCCTCTGCATACTTCCATATCCTCTGCACTTTTTGCTTTACCACTCATCTTTGTGTCATCTGCAAATTTGGGCACATTGCAGTTGGTCCCTAACTCCAAATCATCTATGTAAATTGTGAACAATTGTGGGCCCAACACTGATCCCTGAGGGACACCACTAGCTACTGATTGCCAACCAGAGAAACACCCATTAATCCCCACTCTTTGCTTTCTATTAATTAACCAATCCTCTCTCCATGCTACTACTTTCCCCTTAATGCCATGCATCTTTATCTTATGCAACAACCTTTTGTGTGGCACCTTGTCAAAGGCTTTCTGGAAATCCAGATATACCACATCCCCGTTATCTACTGCACTGGTAATGTCCTCAAATAATTCCAATAAATTAGTTAGGCACGACCTGCCCTTTATGAACCCATGCTACGTCTGTCCAATGGGACAATTTCCATCCAGGTGCCTCGCTATTTCTTCCTTGATGATAGATTCCAAAGTTAAGCCAACTGGCGTATAATTACCCACTTTCTGCCTACCTCCTTTTTTTAAACAGTGGTGTCACGTTTGCTAATTTCCAATCCGCCGGGACCACCCCAGAATCTTGGTGAATTTTGGTAAATTTGACAGTGGGTATGGGCGTGTCCAGGGCTGTTGGGGCGGGTGGCACTGATGTATTGGCTGTCTGTTCAAAGCGGGCATAGAACTTGTTCACTTCATCGGGCAGGGATGTTCCAGCGATTTCGCCTGGCCTTGCTTTGTAGCCCGTAATCTCACGAAGCCCTGCGATAGACGTCGTGGGTTTGTGTCATTGGCCTGGTACCTCATTTCAGTAAAGCATAAGGCTGACAATGTGATGGAGCAATCGCATGTTGATTGTCCGTCTGTCTCCCACTGCAAAGCCCTTTATATTTAAAAAAAAGGTCCTTTACATGGTCCCTGTTTGATTCCTCATTACTGCAACACATCAAACTGTATCTCTGCAACTTTACTTGACTTAGTGGTGTTGACAATCTACGACTCCGAAGTTGCAATGCAACAGTCGTGGTTAAACTGCAGCGGATCCATTCAGGAATACTCTGCCTTGCAGAGAATGGATGGCGGGCTATAGGCAGGTGTGTCACATGGTTAAGAATAACAAAACCCTTTCTCGTACAGGAATTGGCTAAGAAATGCAATAAGATGAACAGCCCGTAGGCACAAAATGTGTAAACATCAACGTATTGGAAATCAGGCAAATTAGAAGTCAAATTATTCGTTTTCAACTCCAAGTAAAGTTTCAAACTCGGGCAGAATTTCCAAGACTGCAATCTTGCGAATTTGCTTTGAAGTTTGTCTTCTAGTAGACCGGAACCATAGTAAATGTACTAAATGTGGCGCTTAAGGGCAATCGATTCTGCTGAAAGAAATGGGTGTGCCGTGGAATTGTTTGTGTCATTGAAGCGTGCCGTGTTGCTGAAAAGGTTAATGCCAAACTGATGTGCTGCAGTGCCACTACTGGCAAAAAGATGTAATTACAGCACTGAAAATGAATCGAATTATTCAGTGCGGAAGTTGGCCATTCAGCCTGATCTGCCCATGCCAGTTCTTTGAAACAGCTAGCTTTCCAACGTTCCAACTTCTCTCTTTTTTTTCCTGTTTCAAATATATCTCCAATTCCCAACAGCCTTTCAGACAATGCATTCCAGATCTTCATAATTTGCTGCAGAAACAAATTATTCTCAAACCATTTTCATTATAAATGTAGGCATAGGAATCTGTATTATTGGAGGGGGTTGGAGAAGAGAGTGGGTGTTGCCGTAAACCGCGAGAACAGAGTCAGATTTTGTAGACCACCAATGTAGGGGAATGGCTGGGGTAATAATTAAATTGCCCAGCAAGAAACTGAGGGTTTCAGGTGGAAATCGGTTCTGTACTGCTCGGTTTTAATCTCCATTGAAGTCAGCGGAGAGAGTAATACTGGTCAGAGTGCAAAACTGTTCCAAAAAGAATCCCATGAGTTTCCAGCTCAGTGAGTTAGGTTGAAATTGTGAAGCTGTTACTTTGTAAGATGTTTTGTGTCCCATCGGGAATGGTTTATTGATTTTGGTGTTTTGATTCCAGCTTTGGGTTGGAATGCCAGCCTGGTACGTAGCAGCATGTCGAGCCAATGTAAAAAGTGGCGCCATTATGTCGGCCTTATCAGACACCGAAATACAGCGAGAGATTGGCATCAGTAATCCACTCCACAGGTTAAAATTACGCCTGGCTATCCAGGAGATGGTGTCACTAACTAGTCCCTCAGCACCTCCAACATCTCGAACGGTAGGAACAATTCTCGTTTCTCGATGAAAACGCCAACATTTTATGTGGAGGCTTGATCTTTTCCATCGATTTATTGCTAGTTTCAGCAGTGTGCCATATTTTGTTTTGAAATTGTGTATTTTGCTGTTCTGAGTCTGTAACTACATGTTGTGGCAATAGTTTGATAAACTGAGTGGCTTGCTGGAATATTTCAGAGGCCAACTAGGAATCAGCCAAATTGCTGTGGGTCTGGAGTCCTATAAAAGCTAGACTGGGTAAGGACTGCAGATTTTCTTTCCTGTAAGACATCGGTGAACTAGATATTTTTTACTATAATCCGATAGTTTCATGATCATCATCATTGCAGATTTATTAATTCAATTTAAATTCCCCAGCTGCCATACTGGGGTGTGAATTTGTATCTCGGGGGCTTAGTCCAGCCTATGGCTTACTGTTCCAGTAACCCTACTACCATGCTACCATTCCCAGTAATTCACTCCCAGGCTCCCCAAAGCCTGGCCACCGTCTACAAAACCCAGTTCAGGAGTGTGATGGATATAGGTGAGTGCAGCTCCAACAACACTCAAGAAGCTCAATATCATCCGGGAAAAAGCAGCCCGTTGATCGGCACTCTATCCATCACCTTAAACATTCACCCCTTTCACCACAGGCCCACAGTGCCAGCAATGTATACCATCTACAAGATGCACTGCAGCAGCTCAACTGAGGTCCCTTAGACAATATCTTCCAAACCCGCAGTCTCTACCACAGTAGGACAAGGGAAACAGATACTTGGGAGCACCACCACCTGTAGGTTCCCCTCCTAGTCACACGCCAATCTGACTTAGGTCTGTATTGCCGTTCCAAAACCGTAACCGTATCAACACTGGTGTACCTGCACCATTCCTGCAGCATTCAAGAAGGTGGCTCACTCCAACTTAGCGGCCATCTCACTTTTTCATGCAGTATTTAAATGGGGCAATGAAAGTTGGACAAAGATTGTCAGAAACCCTCGCATCCCGTGAATTAATTTTAAAAAAGGATGAGGGATTGAATGCTTCGAAATGTTTTTAAGGCAATAAATTGCAATATTTCATTGCGTACTGATTTTAAGTGGAGTTTTACAGAGAGTTATTAAGCTGAAAGCCTTTTCCATACCTGAACGGTTTGGGAATGTCACCCTTCAGCCACAAAGCTAGATTTTAGCAGCCATATAAATAATCATCTTGCAACTGCTCTGCCATCCTTTTGAGGAGCTGTTGCTTGAGCTAGTTTCCTTAAACATACCTGTTGCTTAATGATCTGCCACCTTTCCTCTTTATTACTGCTTTCCTGTCATTGGATTTTGTTGGGCTCTGTGGGTCATGTTATTAGTCCACTGGAAATGTCTGGTTAACACATGAAGAAATGGAAACTCTTGCTGCTACGCCGCAAACGGTTAGTTCCACATGTTTCACTTCTGCTCATGATCCTTTATCCCTGTATCTTGTGTTTTCCAGTCTTGTTTTTATGTATATTCAGTTGTAATTACTTGAAAGTGTTATTTCAATTGAAATTTAAAATGGGTGGATGCACACAAAAAATATTTTTCACGACCATATATTTGTTAGTTTAGATTCTATCTTTGCTGTGTTCTACCTAAAAGTATTTGCTGTGTAAAGGGTGCAACTCTCAATTTTAATGCAAATGTTATTGAGCATTCTTTCTATCAAACATACAGCAGGAGTTGGGGGGAGGGGGAATGGTTGATGGCCACAATGTCCTGCTTCCATTCTGATCATATGAGTACATCATGGAATATTATAGAATTTACAGTGCAGAAGGAGGCCATTTGGCCTAGTAAGTCTACACCAGTCCCTGGAAAGAGCACCCCACCTAAGCCCACACCTCCACCTCATCCCTGTAACTCCACCTAACCTTTTGGACACAAAGGGGCAATTTAGCAGGGCCAATCCACCTAACCTGCACATCTTTGGACCGTGGGAGGAAACGGGAGCACCCGGAGGAAACCCACGGACACACGGGGAGGATGTGCAGACTCCGCACAGACAGTGGCCTAAAAATAATTTGCAACTTGCACTATGCATAGCATTACAAAATAATATTACTACATTCAGAGCAGTCCACAATACAGTGAAGTAGCTAAATGGTTTTTGACATCTTAATGTACAGAAATAACTTAAATATGAAACCAGATTGGTATCCAAATACATTGCTATGGCTAAATAACAGGTACATATTATAAAACACTGACTTATGATCTTTCTCAAGTAGAATAAAATTGATATGGGGCTGTCCTAATCTGTGGAATTAAATAAATATTCCAATATTATCCATTGTCATTAATATGTACATATTGAAAATAGATCAAGGACTGTTCTTTCCACATATGAATCACGGGTATAAATTAATGGTATGCTTGTATAGAAAGGTTGTTGTAAATCCATGTCCATCAAATACATTCATTTCTTCTAACAATCTCCCCTTGCATGACTACAATTTAGTATAGATTATATTTTTTATTTTCTATTCTGTAAAATTGACTGCAGCTTGTTAAATTTATGCTTAATTAGTCCATGCTTGGAATTTCAGATTGCTGGTTTGTGTTGCATCCATTAGTAATACTGGCTGTGTGAGCATACTAAACCAATATACCATTATTAACTATCTGACCCATGTTTTCCCCATGCTTTTCTAACTGCTTTAACATCAGGATGATGAAGAGGGCAGCTGGGCCCAGGTGGGCTTTTTAATATCTGATTTTCTGTACTTGTTATTTGATAGTCTCTCCCCCCATTTATTTGCTATTCTTATGTAGAAGTATTTCTCAACGCAATAATTTACTCTAACATAAGCTGCAAATTCAGTTTTACACTTCAGTAAGAGTAATCTATTTTAAAACTGAGTTATGCTTCTGTCAGTATAAATAGTTAGCATTAATCACTTGGGGATGTCCCATGCTTCATTTCATGCTGTCATTAAGGAGTAAAAAACCTGCTAACACCGACCCTCTAGGCTTAATAGTCGCGTCATTAAAGAGTAACCATGTGTCTTGGCACTTGAGCTAGATTCTCCGATTAAAAACTTTATTTATTTATTTGTGAATGAAGACTTTAGCATACGGGGACATGAATCATGAATGGATCGGCAATGAGTGGCTTCCTAGCTTGGGTTTGCCCCAGTACCGTAGCTACTTTATGGAATGTCTGGTTGATGCTCGAATGCTGGACCATTTGACAAAAAAGGATCTTCGGGGGCAGCTTAAAATGGTTGATAGCTTTCACAGGTAAATCTGGCTCATTCGTTCATTGCATTCTTTGGGTACGTTGATAGTTTTAAACTGTGTTTTAGTATCAAAACATTTGGCTAATTGGCTTTTGAAATGTTTATCCCTATAACGCAACCATTAATTTATGCTGTTTTGTAGAGCGTCTATAAAAATAACTTCTTTTATAAATAGTTTTCTTTGCGGGGGTGGTGACCACGCACTTGTACACGACTGATAACAAATCACAGGAAAGTATCATTGGGGCGTTTTGTGTTTTAAGTAAAGATTTTACTAGAAAAACAGATCTTGATTGGGTCAGGATTGAAGAAATGCCTTTTCTCTTGTTTCTGTTGGAATCCAGCCAATATTTATTTTAAAGCCAGCAAATTAGATCATTGCTATTTTGACACTTCTGACATATTTCAGCAGTAGTTCAGAATTCTTGGCACTTCGTGAAGATTAATCAAATAGCATGAAAAGTTAACTTGAAAGGTATTATTTGACCAGATTCAATTTCTTATACCGAATCAATAAATCAAAGACGTGGAAATATTTGTTTTCTAAATTTAGAGTACCCAATTAATTTTTCAATAAACGGGCAAGTTAGCGCGGCCAATCCACCTACACTGCACATCTTTGGGTTGTGGGGGCGAAATCCACGCAAACACGGGGAGAATCTGAAAACCCCACACAGACAGTGACACAGGGCCGGGATTGAACCTCGGCGCCGTGAGGCGACAGTGCAAACCACTGCGCCACCGTGCTGCCCCTAAAGACGTGGAAATATTGAAATAAAATGTCAAATCATGAGGTCATTTTTTAAAAAACTACCCCATAATGAAATAAAGTTTTTAGAAAAGAAAAGATGCACTAGCATCCGGGAGAGAAAAAATTGAAAGGATGAAAATTGATAAAGGAAAATTATCGGGGGAAATAAAGTTAATGGAGAATGATGAAAAATAGAAGGTAATTGTAGAAGCTTCAAAACACTTGCTGTTATGCCTCCAAGTAGTCTTTGCCCAAAAATGTATTTTGTTTTAAACAGAAAAAGCCTACATTGTGGAATAATGGCTTTAAAAAGACTAAATTATGATCGGATGGAACTGGAAAGGAGACGTGAAGAAGGCCAACATGATATTAGAGGTAATTATTATATTTAAAACTTGGCCTGCTGCATTGTGTTACATTGGGTATTATCTCACTTCCTGGACAAACATTGACCCAAACAGTTCAGAGCCAAGCCTTCTCTCAACACTCTCAATCTTTATGCTTTCAGGGCTTGAAACAAATTTTTAACTAACTAGAATCCAACGTTTTCAATCTGGCACCCTCCAAGTGGATTGAGAGACCCAGACAGAAGAAAACCTGCAAGGAAAGGGTTCAACATTAATTTTAAAAAACAAAATAAAAATGTGTAAAATAAAAACGAGACTCTGCTATCTCCACCACTTGTATCCCCCCAGTGCCTTGGTATTGTCAGACTGCTAGTTTGCAATTTCTTTGTACAGAATAGAATTTTTATATAGAATTCCCACAGTGCAGAATGAGGCTATTCGGCCCATCGAGTGCCAGTGAGGCTAGAAATAGGAAGATAGAGCAGACAAACACGTGGCTAAACAGCTGGTGTAGGAGGGAGGTTTTCTGTTATCTGGACCACTGGGAGCTCTTCCGGGGCAGGTGTGACCTGTATAAGATGGACGGGTTGCATCTAAACCGGAGAGGCATAAATATCCTGGCCGCGAGATTTGCTAGTGTCACACGGGAGGGTTTAAACTAGTATGGCAGGGGGGTGGGCACGGGAGCAATAGGTCAGAAGGTGAGAGGGTTGAGGGAGAACTAGGGAATAGGGACAGTGTGGCTCTGAGGCAGAGCAGACGGGGAGAAGTTGCTGAACACAGCGGGTCTGGTGGCCTGAAGTGCATATGTTTTAATGCAAGGAGCATTACGGGTAAGGCAGATGAACTTAGAGCTTGGATTACTACTTGGAACTATGATGTTGTTGCCATTACAGAGACCTGGTTGAGGGAAGGGCAGGATTGGCAGCTAAACGTTCCAGGATTTAGATGTTTCAGGCGGGATAGAGGGGGATGTAAAAGGGGAGGCGGAGTTGCGCTACTTGTTCAGGAGAGTATCACAGCTATACAGCGAGAGGACACCTCAGAGGGCAGTGAGGCTATATGGGTAGAGATCAGGAATAAGAAGGGTGCAGTCACAATGTTGGGGGTATACTACAGGCCTCCCAACAGCCAGCGGGAGATAGAGGAGCAGATAGGTAGACAGATTTTGGAAAAGAGTAAAAACAACAGGGTTGTGGTGATGGGAGACTTCAACTTCCCCAATATTGACTGGGACTCACTTAGTGCCAGGGGCTTAGACGGGGCAGAGTTTGTAAGGAGCATCCAGGAGGGCTTCTTAAAACAATATGTAAACAGTCCAACTAGGGAAGAGGCGGTACTGGACCTGGTATTGGGGAATGAGCCCGGCCAGGTGGTAGATGTTTCAGTAGGGGAGCATTTCGGTAACAGTGACCACAATTCAGTAAGTTTTAGAGTACTGGTGGACAAGGATAAGAGTGGTCCGAGGATGAATGTGCTAAATTGGGGGAAGGCTAATTATAACAATATTAGGCGGGAACTGAAGAACATAGATTGGGGGCGGATGTTTGAGGGCAAATCAACATCTGACATGTGGGAGGCTTTCAAGTGTCAGTTGATAGGAATACAGGACAGGCATGTTCCTGTGAGGAAGAAAGATAAATACGGCAATTTTCGGGAACCTTGGATGACGAATGATATTGTAGGCCTCGTCAAAAAGAAAAAGGAGGCATTTGTCAGGGCTAAAAGGCTGGGAACAGACGAAGCCTGTGTGGCATATAAGGAAAGTAGGAAGGAACTTAAGCAGGGAGTCAGGAGGGCTAGAAGGGGTCATGAAAAGTCATTGGCAAATAGGGTTAAGGAAAATCCCAAGGCTTTTTACACTTACATAAAAAGCAAGAGGGTAGCCAGGGAAAGGGTTGGCCCACTGAAGGATAGGCAAGGGAATCTATGTGTGGAGCCAGAGGAAATGGGCGAGGTACTAAATGAATACTTTGCATCAGTATTCACCAAAGAGAAGGAATTGGTAGATGTTGAGTCTGGAGAAGGGGGTGTAGATAGCCTGGGTCACATTGTGATCCAAAAAGACGAGGTGTTGGGTGTCTTAAAAAATATTAAGGTAGATAAGTCCCCAGGGCCGGATGGGATCTACCCCAGAATACTGAAGGAGGCTGGAGAGGAAATTGCTGAGGCCTTGACAGAAATCTTTGGATCCTCGCTGTCTTCAGGGGATGTCCCGGAGGACTGGAGAATAGCCAATGTTGTTCCTCTGTTTAAGAAGGGTAGCAAGGATAATCCCGGGAACTACAGGCCGGTGAGCCTTACTTCAGTGGTAGGGAAATTACTGGAGAGAATTCTTCGAGACAGGATCTACTCCCATTTGGAAGCAAATGGACGTATTAGTGAGAGGCAGCACGGTTTTGTGAAGGGGAGGTCGTGTCTCACTAACTTGATAGAGTTTTTCGAGGAGGTCACTAAGATGATTGATGCAGGTAGGGCAGTAGATGTTGTCTATATGGACTTCAGTAAGGCCTTTGACAAGGTCCCTCATGGTAGACTAGTACAAAAGGTGAAGTCACACGGGATCAGGGGTGAACTGGCAAGGTGGATACAGAACTGGCTAGGCCATAGAAGGCAGAGGGTAGCAATGGAGGGATGCTTTTCTAATTGGAGGGCTGTGACCAGTGGTGTTCCACAGGGATCAGTGCTGGGACCTTTGCTCTTTGTAGTATATATAAATGATTTGGAGGAAGATGTAACTGGTCTGATTAGTAAGTTTGCAGACGACACAAAGGTTGGTGGAATTGCGGATAGCGATGAGGACTGTCTGAGGATACAGCAGGATTTAGATTGTCTGGAGACTTGGGCGGAGAGATGGCAGATGGAGTTTAACCTGGACAAATGTGAGGTAATGCATTTTGGAAGGGCTAATGCAGGTAGGGAATATACAGTGAATGGTAGAACCCTCAAGAGTATTGAAAGTCAAAGAGATCTAGGAGTACAGGTCCACAGATCACTGAAAGGGGCTACACAGGTGGAGAAGGTAGTCAAGAAGGCATACGGCATGCTTGCCTTCATTGGCCGGGGCATTGAGTATAAGAATTGGCAAGTCATGTTGCAGCTGTATAGAACCTTAGTTAGGCCACACTTGGAGTATAGTGTTCAATTCTGGTCGCCACACTACCAGAAGGATGTGGAGGCTTTAGAGAGGGTGCAGAAGAGATTTACCAGAATGTTGCCTGGTATGGAGGGCATAAGCTATGAGGAGCGATTGAATAAACTCGGTTTGTTCTCACTGGAACGAAGGAGGTTGAGGGGCGACCTGATAGAGGTATACAAAATTATGAGGGGCATAGACAGAGTGGATAGTCAGAGGCTTTTCCCCAGGGTAGAGGGGTCAATTACTAGGGGGCATAGGTTTAAGGTGAGAGGGGCAAAGTTTAGAGTAGATGTACGAGGCAAGTTTTTTACGCAGAGGGTAGTGGGTGCCTGGAACTCACTACCGGAGGAGGTAGTGGAGGCAGGGACGATAGGGACATTTAAGGGGCATCTTGACAAATATATGAATAGGATGGGAATAGAAGGATACGGACCCAGGAAGGGTAGAAGATTGTAGCTTAGTCGGGCAGTATGGTCGGCACGGGCTTGGAGGGCCGAAGGGCCTGTTCCTGTGCTGTACATTTCTTTGTTCTTTGTTCTTTGAGTGCACCGACCCTTGTAACAAGCTCCCCACTTAACCCCACACCACCCTATCCCAGTAACCCCACCTAACCTTTTTGGACACTAAGGACAGTTTAGCATGGCCAATTCACCCAACCTGCATAACTTCGGACTGTGGGAGGAAACCAGAGCATCCAGAGGAAACCCATGCAGACTCCGCACAGACAATGACCCAAGCTGGGAATCGAACCCGGGACCCTGGCGATGTGAGGCAGCAGTGCTGACCACTGTGCCACCATGTTGCTTCTTTTTCGAGACTGCACCGTCCCTTTGAAAGAGGACCCTACCCACGGCCCACTGCTCCACCCTATACCCGAAACCTGACCTATACATCCCTAGACAAATGGGTAATTTAGCAAGACCAATCCATCTAACCAGCACATCTCTGGACTGTGGGATGAAACCCATGCAGGCATTTACAAATTCCGCAGTCACCCAAGGCCGGAATTGAACCTGGGTCCCTGGCGCTGTGAGGCAGCAGTGCTCACCACTGCCAGTTAAACATGGGAAGACTGAATCAATTACATTTGATTCCTGCCACGGCATCAGTTATATTCCCCTCCCAACCACTGTCTCAGGTTGAACCAGACAATTTGCAACCTCAAAATCACTTTCAGCACTAAGGTGAGTTTATAATTTCATATCCTCAGAGTTCTATGAAAGCACTTACTACCTCAGTTCATCTGATGCTGGAGCCTTGACAGTCTCGTCTATTCCATTGCTCCCACGCTCCTTAAACTTCAGATCATTCAAACCTCTGCTGCCTGTATCCTAACTCTCACCGGGTTCCGTTCATCAATTCCCTGCTGAACAAGATTGACTCCTGTTCCTCCAATTTAAAATTCTCAGCCTCAAGCTTAAATTCCTCCTTCAGGCTTATAATTCCTCATTCCCCCCCCCCAGAACACACACCTCCTCCGACTATGGTGTCTCGTGCATTCGTCCACACCCCCTCTTCTACCTTCAGCAGTTTCTTGCTCCAGAATTCTCTTTTGCAAAAGTTGTTCACCCCTCCAATTCTACCTTCCCCTTCAGGACCCGTATTAAAACGCACCTGTTAAAGCAGTTTTTTTTTTGCCTCTCCTAATATCTCCTCCTTTGGCTTCACATCTAATTTTGTTTTCTTACCCTTCGGGAAGGCATTGTAGCATGTTTCTATATTAAAGGCACTGTACAGCACAAGCCGAATGGCCTGTTGTGCTGTATCTTTCTTTGGTTCTATATGTGCACGACCTGTGACATGCTCAATATTAATCATTTTTATTGTACTTATGCAACATGTTTGGAGTACGTTTCAATTCTTAGTGATTTCCTTGGCTTAAAAAATTCACTTGATTTGTTCAATTAGGTTGTTTAAATATCTTATACATATGTAAACTGTTAAATATATGTACAATGGATCATGTTCCGTCTGGTAATTCCGTTCCTTCTTTTTTTCAGACGTTATGGTGTGGACTAATGAGCGTGTGATACGCTGGATCCAGTCAATTGGACTGAAGGAATATGCAAATAACCTTTTAGAAATTGGAGTTCATGGTGGACTAATTGCCCTCGATGAACTTTTTGATTACAATGCACTAGCTCTTTTACTACAGATACCAATGCAGAATACACAGGTAATCAGAGAGTCATCATTGCACTATGTAGAAAATGTAACTGGTGGGCACTGTATCTCTTTAGACTAGACATCCAACAGGTGAAGTCTTTATTTTAGTTGCTGTGTTACACTTGTGTTTGAAAGTTGGGCTTTTCATGTTAGTCAAATTGGTTTTTATGATGGGATATGTTGGATCTTGATAAAATTGGATTTTAGCCAATGTTTTTATGTTAAATTCACGTCCCAGAAAAAATAGTAAATCAAGAGGAGAAAAGGAGGGAGGAACTTGAAACAGAAAGGGGACCAAGAAACTTATTAAAGGCTGACAAGTCCCCAAGTCCTGACGGACTTCATCCTAGGGCCTTAAAAGTAGCGGCCACTGAGATAGGAGATACATTAGGAAATTTTGAAAAATTAAAACTACATTCTGGATAAGTCCTATCAGATTGGAAAATAGTGAATGCAGAAAACTACAGGTAACCTAATATCTGTCATAGGGAAAATGCTGGAATCCTTCATAAAGGAGGTTAAAGCAGGACACTTAGAAAATATCAGTGCAATCAGACAGAATCAACATGGTTTTGTGAAAGGGAAATTGTGTTTGGCTAATTTGTTTGAGGTCTTTGAGGAACTAACAAGCAACATGGCCAGAGGAGAAGATGGTAGATGTGGCGTAATTACATTTTCAGAAGGCATTTGACAAGGTGCCATATCAAAGATTACTCCACAAAATAAGAGTTCATTCTGTAGTGGGTGACTTATTAGCATGGACAGAAGATTGATTAGCGACCAGGAAACCAAGAGTACGCTAAAATGGGTCATTTTCAGGTTGGCAAGATATACCGAGTGGAGTGCCACAGGGCTCAGCGCTAGGGCTTCAACTATTTACGATCTACAGTAATGACTTGGGTGAAAGGGATATTGCTTCAAAATTAGGTAGTATAGTAAGGTATGAAGACGACACAAGTCAGCAAAGGAAAGAGTTAAGTGAATGGGGTAGAAAAAAATTGCAGATTGAGTATGCTATTGGAAAATGTCCACTTTAACAAGAAGAATAGAAAAACAGTATATTATTTAAGTGGAGTGGGATTGCCGAACTCTGTAGAACACATATCTGGTCATATGAAGTATAAGTTTGCAGGTGCAGCAAGTGATTAGGATGGTAAATGGAATGTTGTCATTTATATAAAAGTAGGGAAGTTTTGCTGCAGGTGTGCAGGGTATTGGGTGGGACAACATCTAGAGTGCGGTGTATGGATTTGGTATCCTTATTTAAGAAAGGGTGGCACGTTAGCACAGTGGTTAGCACTATTGCTTCACAGCTCCAGGTCCCAGGTTCAATTTCCGTCTTGGGTCACTGTGCGGACTCCGCATATTCTTCCGTGTCTGCATGGGTTTCCTCCCACCGTTCAAAGACTTGCAGGTTAGGTGGATTGGCCATGCTAAATTGCCTTTAGTGTCCAAAAAGGTTAGCTGGGGTTGCGGGAATATGGTGGAAGTGTGGGTTTAAGTAGGGTGCTCATTCCAGGGGCTGGTGCAGACTTGATGGGCCGAATGTCCTCCTTCTGCACTGTAAATTCTATGTTAATTGTGCTAGAAGCAGTTTAGAGAAGGTTCACTTGACTGACTCCTGGGATGAAGGGGTCACCTTATGAGGAAAGGTTCAACATGTTGGACCGTTGCCCTAAGATCCTTGAGAGGGTGAGACCAGATAGAGGGACACAGTTTAAAAATAAGACCGTTCCTACGCTGTTTCTATTCCAAAAAATGTCTAAGCACCCTCTTGAATGCCTCGATTGAATCTGCCTCCACCACACTTCCAGGCAGCACATTTGATTTTGAACTTCTCAACCAAATCTCCTCTTAGCCTTCTCTTTCAGAAGAACAGTACCAATCCCTCCATCTACCCTCAATACTGAAGTTTCTCATCCCTGGAACCAGTCTTGTAAACGTCTTCTGTCTCTCCAATGCGTTCACATCCTTCCTATAGAGTGTCACCCAGAACTGTACACCATATTCCAACTAAGGTCCATGCTCTATGCCTCTTAATAAAGCCCAGAATACTAACTGCTATATTAACTGCTCTCTCCATCTGTCCTGCCACCTTCAATGATCGATGCACAGATACCTCCAGGTCCCTCTGCTCTTGCGCCCTCAAGAATTTCACCCCTTATTTTATATTGCCTCTCGGCATGTTCTTCCCACCAAAGTCCCCACATTTCTCTGCATTGAGCTTCACCTGCCACCTATCTGCTCACTCCACCAACCTCTGTCATTTTGAAGTTCTACAATGTCCTCTTCAGTTTACTTCCAAGTTTTGTATCATCCGCAAACTTATTGCACCGTACACACCAAGATCTAGATCATTAAGCAAGGGCCCCAAGACTGACCCCTAGGGAACACCAGCCTGAAAAATACCTGTTTCCTATTATTCAGACAATTTAACCCTTTATTGATGTCGTCTCAAAAAACTCCCAAGTTAGTTAAACACTATTTCCCCATTAGAAATCTATTTTTTTTTAAATATAAATTTAGGATACCCAATTCACTTTTTCCAATTAGGGGACAATTTAGCGTGGCCAGTCCACTTACCCTGCACATCTTTGGGTTGTGGGGGCGAAACCCACGCAAACATGGGACGAATGTACAAACTCCACACGGACAGTGACCCAGAGCCGGGTTTGAACCTGGGACCTCAGCGCCATGAGGCAGCAATGCTAACCACTGCACCACCGTGCTGCCCTTAGAAATCCATTTTTGCCCTTCCTAATCAATCCACATTTTTCCATGTGACTATTCTGTTCCAAATAATTGTTCCTAGAATCGTGACCATCACTGATGTTAAGCTGATTGGTCTGTAATTGTTGGCGCTATCCTTAATAATAATTGCTTATTGTCATAAGTAGGCGTCAATGAAGTTACTGTGAAAAGCCCCCAGTCGCCACATTCCGGCGCCTGTTTGGGGAGGCCGGTACGGGAATTGAACCCGCGCTACTGGCCTTGTTCTGGATTACAAGCCAACTGTATAGCCCACTGTACTAAATCAGCCCTATCCTTACAACCCTTCTTGAAATACGACGTAACATTTGCAATACACCAGTCCACTGGCACTTTCCCCAATTTAGAGAAGATTATGGCCAGCGCTGCTGCAATTGCCATTCTCACTTCCTTCAATATCCCTGGTGCACCTCACCTGGTCCCAGTTCCTTTTCAACTTTGAGTACCGACAGTTTATTCAACACTTCCCTCTTAGGAATTTTGAACCCTTCTGGGGACCGGGTTTCCGTGTCTGTCACCATGCCATGGATAGCATCTAACTCTTTGGTAAAAGTTTTGAGGGGTATCTCAAAAGGAGGAAAGAGATGGTGAGGTTTGGGAAGAGAATTCCAGAGCTTAGGGCGATGCCGACTGAAGACATGACCACCAGTGGTGGAGTGATTAAAATTGGGGTACACTAGGTCAGAACTGGAGGAGGGCATAGTTAGATCTCGGGAACGCATATTAGTGTGAGACTAGCTGTCTCACTCTAATATGCAGATTTGCCAGAAAGTGATCCCGCCCACAATGGGAGGGATTCACATTGTGACATTGCGAGATCGCATCAGATCCCGTGAGGCATGGCGTGCCAGGTAGATTCCGGAAGTGGGATCTCCCGGCATCTACCAGTTGCGATATGTCACGCTGCATTTTGGGCGCATCACGACTGGTAGATCCCACCCAGAGTTGTTTAGTGCTCTGGCCGAAACCTGATTAGGGAGAATCAAAATGGGAGATCCAGGAAAGAGCTGCAGATTTGGAAGGCAATGGCATATTAATAATAATAATCGCTAATTGTCCTAAGTAGGCGTCAATTAAGATACTGTGAAAAGACCCTAGTCAGCACATTCCGGCACCTGTTCGGGGAAGCCAATACGGGAATTGAACCCGTGCTGCTGGCATTGTTCTGCATTACAAGCCAACTGTTTAGCCCACTGTGCTAAACCAGCCCCTGTATTCGAGGACTTTGAAGAGAGAAAGGAGGTTGGAAATGAGGTGGCAATTTGCAAAGATGAAAGAGTCGAGCATTTTTTTCAGAAGAGAGGTAATAACAGTAGATTTGAAGAGCGGATAGTATCATGGGAGATGAAACCATCAGCTAAGGTCGGGGCCAGGAAGGGAAGTTGGATGGTCAGCAATCTAGTGGGAACAGAACGGAGGGAAGAGGAAGTGGGTCTCAAGACAAGATGGACTTGGAGGGGGCATGTGGAAAGAGGGAAAGAAGCTAGAGAATGATGCAAGCTCAGGAGGAAACCTTTAGAAGAGGTCAGGAACATTTAAAAAGAGTGGGTGCTGAGAGTCACAATGGCGATTTTAAAAAAGCAGGAGCTGAGAGTCAGAGCGGAGATTTAAAAAGAGCAGGAGCTGAGAATCAGAGCGGAGATTTAAAAAGAGCGGGAGCTGAGAGTCACAATGGAGATTTAAAAAGAGTAGGAGCTGAGAGTCAGCGCGGAGATTTAAAAAGAGCGGGAGCTGAGAGTCAGAGCGGAGATTTAAAAAGAGCGGAAGCTGAGAGTCGCAATGGAGCTTTAAAAAGAGCGGGAGCTGAGAGTCAGAGTGGAGATTTAAAAAGAGCGGGAGCTGAGAGTCAGAGCGGAGATTTAAAAAGAGCGGGAGCTGAGAGTCGCAATGGAGATTTAAAAAGAGCGGGAGCTGAGAGTCAGAGCGGAGATTTAAAAAGAGCGGGAGCTGAGAGTCGCAATGGAGATTTAAAAAGAGCGGGAGCTGAGAGTCAGAGCGGAGATTTAAAAAGAGCGGGAGCTGAGAGTTGCAATGGAGATTTAAAAAGAGCGAGAGCGGAGATTTAAAAAGAGCGGGAGCTGAGAGTCGCAATGGAGATTTAAAAAGTGCGGGAGCTGAGCGTCAGAGCGGGGATTTAAAAAGAGCAGGATCTGAGCGTCGAGCGTAGATTATAAAAGAGCCGTGTGCTGAACATCGAGCGTAGATTATAAAAGAGCGAGAGCTGAACATTGAGCGTAGTTATAAAAGAGCCAGAGCTGAGAGTCAGCGCGGAGATTTAAAAAGAGTTGGAGCTGAGCGTCAAGCGTAGATTACAAAAGAGCGAGAGCTGAGTCAGAGCGGAGATTTAAAAACAGTAGGAGCTGAGCATCGAGCGTAGATTATAAAAGAGCGGGAGCTGAGAGTCAGAGCGGAGATTTAAAAAGAGCGGGAGCTGAGAGTCAGAGCAGAGATTTAAAAAGAGCGGGAGCTGAGAGTCAGCGCGGAGATTTAAAAAGAGCGGGAGCTGAGAGTCAGAGCGGAGATTTAAAAAGAGCGGGAGCTGAGAGTCACACTGGAGATTTAAAAAGAGCGGGAGCTGAGAATCCGAGCGGAGATTTAAAAAGAGCGGGAGCTGAGAGAGCGGAGATTTAAAAAGAGCGGGTGCTGAGAGTCAGAGCGGAGATTTAAAAAGAGCGGGAGCTGAGAGTCACACTGGAGATTTAAAAAGAGCGGCAGCTGAGAATCAGAACGGACATTTAAAAAGAGCGGGAGCTGAGAGTCAGAGCGGAGATTTAAAAAGAGCGGGAGCTGAGAGTCAGAGCGGAGATTTAAAAAGAGCGGGAGCTGAGAGTCAGAGCGGGGATTTAAAAAGAGCAGGAGCTGAGGGTCAGAGCGGAGATTTAAAAAGAGCGGGAGCTGAGAGTCAGAGCGGAGATTTAAAAAGAGCTGGAGCTGAGAGTCAGAGCGGAGATTTTAAAAGAGCTGGAGCTGAGAGTCAGAGCGGAGATTTAAAAAGAGCAGGAGCTGAGAGTCAGCGCGGAGATTTAAAAAGAGCGGGAGCTGAGAGAGCGGAGATTTAAAAAGAGCGGGTGCTGAGAGTCAGAGCGGAGATTTAAAAAGAGCGGGAGCTGAGAGTCAGAGCGGAGATTTAAAAAGAGCGGGAGCTGAGAGTCAGAGCGGAGATTTAAAAAGAGCTGGAGCTGAGAGTCACACTGGAGATTTAAAAAGAGCGGGAACCGAGAGTCCAAGAGCGGAGATTTAAAAAGAGTAGGAGCTGAGTGTCGAGCGTGGATTATAAAAGAGCAGGAGCTGAGTCAGAGCGGAGATTTAAAAAGAGCAGGAACCGAGAGTCCAAGAGCAGAGATTTAAAAAGAGTAGGAGCTGAGAGTCGAGCGTAGATTATAAAAGAGCGGGAGCTGAGTCAGAGCCGAGATTTAAAAAGAGCGGGAGCTGAGAATCAGAGCAGACATTTAAAAAGAGCGGGAGCTGAGAGTCACACTGGAGATTTAAAAAGAGCGGAGCTGAGAATCAGAGCGGACATTTAAAAAGAGCGGGAGCTGAGAGTCACACTGGAGATTTAAAAAGAGAGGGAACCGAGAGTCCAAGAGCAGAGATTTAAAAAGCGTAGGAGCTGAGCATGGAGCGTAGATTATAGAAGAGCGGGAGCGGAGTCAGAGCGGAGATTTAAAAAGAGCAGGATCTGAGCGTCGAGCGTAGACTATAAAAGAGCCATGTGCTGAACATTGAGCGTAGTTATAAAAGAGCCAGAGCTGAGAGTCAGCGCGGAGATTTAAAAAGAGTTGGAGCTGAGCGTCGAGCGTAGATTATAAAAGAGCGGGAGCTGAGTCAGGGTGGAGATTTAAAAAGAGCGGGAGCTGAGCGTCGAGCGTAGATTATAAAAGAGCCGGAGCTGAGAGTCAGTGCGGAGATTTAAAAAGAGTAGGAGCTGAGCGTCGAGCGTAGATTACAAAAGAGCGAGAGCTGAGTCAGAGCGGAGATTTAAAAACAGTAGGAGCTGAGCGTCGAGCGTAGATTATAAAAGAGCGGGAGCTGAGAGTCAGAGCGGAGATTTAAAAAGAGCGGGAGCTGAGAGTCAGAGCAGAGATTTAAAAAGAGCGGGAGCTGAGTGTCAGCGCGGAGATTTAAAAAGAGCGGGAGCTGAGAGTCAGAGCGGAGATTTAAAAAGAGCGGGAGCTGAGAGTCACACTGGAGATTTAAAAAGAGCGGGAGCTGAGAATCAGAGCGGAGATTTAAAAAGAGCGGGAGCTGAGAGAGCGGAGATTTAAAAAGAGCGGGTGCTGAGAGTCAGAGCGGAGATTTAAAAAGAGCGGGAGCTGAGAGTCACACTGGAGATTTAAAAAGAGCGGCAGCTGAGAATCAGAATGGACATTTAAAAAGAGCGGGAGCTGAGAGTCAGAGCGGAGATTTAAAAAGAGCGGGAGCTGAGAGTCAGAGCGGAGATTTAAAAAGAGCGGGAGCTGAGAGTCAGAGCGGGGATTTAAAAAGAGCAGGAGCTGAGGGTCAGAGCGGAGATTTAAAAAGAGCGGGAGCTGAGAGTCAGAGCGGAGATTTAAAAAGAGCTGGAGCTGAGAGTCAGAGCGGAGATTTTAAAAGAGCTGGAGCTGAGAGTCAGAGCGGAGATTTAAAAAGAGTTGGAGCTGAGCGTCGAGCGTAGATTATAAAAGAGCGGGAGCTGAGTCAGGGTGGAGATTTAAAAAGAGCGGGAGCTGAGCGTCGAGCGTAGATTATAAAAGAGCCGGAGCTGAGAGTCAGTGCGGAGATTTAAAAAGAGTAGGAGCTGAGCGTCGAGCGTAGATTACAAAAGAGCGAGAGCTGAGTCAGAGCGGAGATTTAAAAACAGTAGGAGCTGAGCGTCGAGCGTAGATTATAAAAGAGCGGGAGCTGAGAGTCAGAGCGGAGATTTAAAAAGAGCGGGAGCTGAGAGTCAGAGCAGAGATTTAAAAAGAGCGGGAGCTGAGTGTCAGCGCGGAGATTTAAAAAGAGCGGGAGCTGAGAGTCAGAGCGGAGATTTAAAAAGAGCGGGAGCTGAGAGTCACACTGGAGATTTAAAAAGAGCGGGAGCTGAGAATCAGAGCGGAGATTTAAAAAGAGCGGGAGCTGAGAGAGCGGAGATTTAAAAAGAGCGGGTGCTGAGAGTCAGAGCGGAGATTTAAAAAGAGCGGGAGCTGAGAGTCACACTGGAGATTTAAAAAGAGCGGCAGCTGAGAATCAGAATGGACATTTAAAAAGAGCGGGAGCTGAGAGTCAGAGCGGAGATTTAAAAAGAGCGGGAGCTGAGAGTCAGAGCGGAGATTTAAAAAGAGCGGGAGCTGAGAGTCAGAGCGGGGATTTAAAAAGAGCAGGAGCTGAGGGTCAGAGCGGAGATTTAAAAAGAGCGGGAGCTGAGAGTCAGAGCGGAGATTTAAAAAGAGCTGGAGCTGAGAGTCAGAGCGGAGATTTTAAAAGAGCTGGAGCTGAGAGTCAGAGCGGAGATTTAAAAAGAGTTGGAGCTGAGCGTCGAGCGTAGATTATAAAAGAGCGGGAGCTGAGAGCCAGAGCGGAGATTTAAAAAGAGCGGGAGCTGAGAGTCAGAGCGGAGATTTAAAAAGAGCAGGAGCTGAGAGTCAGCGCGGAGATTTAAAAAGAGCGGGAGCTGAGAGAGCTGAGATTTAAAAAGAGCGGGTGCTGAGAGTCAGAGCGGAGATTTAAAAAGAGCGGGACCTGTGAGTCACACTGGAGATTTAAAAAGAGCGGCAGCTGAGAATCAGAACGGACATTTAAAAAGAGCGGGAGCAGAGAGTCAGAGCGGAGATTTAAAAAGAGCGGGAGCTGAAAATCAGAGCGGACATTTAAAAAGAGCGGCAGCTGAGAGTCACACTGGAGATTTAAAAAGAGCGGGAGCTGAGAATCAGTGTGGACATTTAAAAAGAGCGGGAGCTGAGAGTCAGAGCAGAGATTTAAAAAGAGTAGGAGCTGAGAGTCAGAGCGGAGATTTAAAAAGAGTAGGAGCTGAGCGTCGAACGTAGATTATAAAAGAGCGGGAGCTGAGAGTCAGAGCGGAGATTAAAAAAGAGCGGGAGCTGAGAGTCAGAGCGGAGATTTAAAAAGAGCTGGAGCTGAGAGTCAGAGCGGAGATTTAAAAAGAGCTGGAGCTGAGAGTCAGAGCAGAGATTTAAAAAGAGTAGGAGCTGAGCGTCGAGCGTAGATTATAAAAGAGCGGGAGCTGAGAGCCAGAGCGGAGATTTAAAAAGAGCGGGAGCTGAGAGTCAGAGCGGAGATTTAAAAAGAGCAGGAGCTGAGAGTCAGCGCGGAGATTTGAAAAGAGCGGGAGCTGAGTCAGCGCGGAGATTTAAAAAGCGGGAGCTGTGAGTCAGAGCGGAGATTTAAAAAGAGCGGGAGCTGAGAGTCGGAGCGGAGATTTATAAAGAGTAGGAGCTGAGC
The DNA here is from genome assembly GCF_047496885.1 of Scyliorhinus torazame. Lineage (NCBI taxonomy): Eukaryota > Metazoa > Chordata > Chondrichthyes > Carcharhiniformes > Scyliorhinidae > Scyliorhinus > Scyliorhinus torazame. The sequence goes on from NC_092716.1 coordinate 262,098,770, forward strand.
GTCGAGCGTAGATTATAAAAGAGCGGGAGCTGAACGTCGAGCGTAGAATATAAAAGAGCGGGAGCTGAGAGTCAGAGCGGGGATTTAAAAAGAGTAGGAGCGGAGATTTAAAAAGAGTGGGAGCTGAGAGTCAGAGCGGACATTTAAAAAGAGCGGGAGCTGAGAGTCACACTGGAGATTTAAAAAGAGCGGGAACCGAGTGTCCAAGAGCAGAGATTTAAAAAGAGTAGGAGCTGAGAGTCGGAGCGGAGATTTATAAAGAGTAGGAGCTGAGCGTCGAGCGGAGATTTAAAAAGAGCGGGAGCTGAGCGTCGAGCGTAGATTATAAAAGAGCGGGAGCTGAGAGTCAGACCGGAGATTTAAAAAGCGGGAGCTGAGAGTCAGAGGGGAGATTTAAAAAGAGCGGGAGCTGAGCGTCAGAATGGAGATTTAAAAAGAGCGGGAGCTGAGAGTCGGAGCGGAGATTTAAAAAGAGTAGGAGCTGAGAGTCAGCGGAGATTTAAAAAGAGCGGGAGCTGAGAGTCGGAGCGGAGATTTAAAAAAAGTAGGAGCTGAGAGTCAGAGCGGAGATTTAAAACGAGTAGGAGCTGAGAGTCAGAGCGGATATTTAAAAAGAGCGGGAGCTGAGCGTCGAGCGTAGATTATAAAAGAGCGGGAGCTGAGAGTCAGACCGGAGATTTAAAAAGCGGGCGCTGAGAGTCAGAGGGGAGATTTAAAAAGAGCGGGAGCTGAGCGTCAGAATGGAGATTTAAAAAGAAAGGGAGCTGCGAGTCAAAGCGGAGATTTAAAAAGAGCGGGAGCTGAGAGTCAGAGCGGAGATTTAAAAAGAGCGGGAGCTGAGAGTCAGCGCGGAGATTTAAAAAGAGTGGGAGCTGAGAGTCAGAGCGGAGATTTAAAAAGAGCTGGAGCTGAGAGTCAGCGCGGAGATTTATAAAAGCATGAGCTGTGAGTCAGATCGGAGATTTAAAAAGAGCGGGAGCTGAGAGTAGGAGCGGAGATTTATAAAGAGTAGGAGCTGAGCGTCGAGGGGTAGATTATAAAAGAGCGGGAGCTGAGTGTCGAGCGTAGATTATAAAAGAGCGGGAGCTGAGAGTCAGAGAGGGGATTTAAAAAGAGTAGGAGCTGAGAGTCAGATCAGAGATTTAAAAAGAGTAGGAGCTGAGCGAGCGGAGATTTAAAATGAGCGGGAGCTGAGAGTCAGAGCAGAGATTTAAAAAGAGCGGGAGCTGAGAATCAGAGCGGACATTTAAAAAGAGCGGGAGCTGAGAATCTAGAGCGGAGATTTAAAAAGAGCGGGAGCTGAGAATCAGAGCGGACATTTAAAAAGAGTGGGAGCTGAGAGTCAGAGCGGAGATTTAAAAAGAGCGGGAGCTGAGAGTCAGAGCGGGGATTTAAAAAGAGCGGGAGCTGAGAGTCAGAGCGGTGATTTAAAAAGAGTAAGAGCTGAGAGTCAGCGGAGATTTAAAAAGAGCGGGAGCTGAGAGTCAGAGCGGAGATTTAAAAGGAGCGGGAGCTGAGAGTCAGAGCGGGGATTTAAAAAGAGCAGCAGCTGAGGGTCGAGCGGAGATTTTAAAAAAGCAGGACATGAGAGTCAGAGCGGAGATTTAAAAAGATCGGGAGCTGAGAGTCAGTGGAGATTTAAAAAGAGCAGGAGCTGAGAGTCAGCGGAGATTTAAAAAGAGCGGGAGCTGAAACTCAGAACGGAGATTTAAAAAGAGCGGGAGCTGCGCATCAGACCGGAGATTTATAAATGCGGGAGCTGAGAGTCAGAGGGGAGATTTAAAAAGAGCGGGAGCTGAGCGTCAGAATGGAGATTTAAAAAGAGCGGGAGCTGAGAGTCGGAGCGGAGATTTAAAAAGAGTAGGAGCTGAGAGTCAGCGGAGATTTAAAAAGAGCGGGAGCTGAGAGTCGGAGCGGAGATTTAAAAAGAGTAGGAGCTGAGAGTCAGAGCGGAGATTTAAAACGAGTAGGAGCTGAGAGTCAGAGCGGAGATTTAAAAAGAGTAGGAGCTGAGAGTCAGAGCGGAGATTTAAAAAGAGTAGGAGCTGAGCGTCGAGCGTAGATGATAAAAGAGCGGGAGCTGAGTCAGAGCGGAGATTTAAAAAGAGCGGGAGCTGAGAGTCAGAGCGGAGATTTAAAAAGAGCGGGACTGAGAGTCAGAGCGGAGATTTAAAAAGAGCGGGAGCTGAGAGTCAGCGCGGAGATTTAAAAAGAGCGGGAGCTGAGAGTCAGAGCGGAGATTTAAAAAGAGTAGGAGCTGAGAGTCAGCGGAGATTTAAAAAGAGCGGGAGCTGAAAGTCAGAGCGGAGATTTAAAAGGAGCGGGAGCTGAGAGTCAGAGCGGAGATTTAAAAAGAGCGGGAGCAAAGAGTCAGAGCGGAGATTTAAAAAGAGCTGGAGCTGAGAGTCAGAGCGGAGATTTAAAAAGAGTAGGAGCTGAGCGTCGAGCGTAGATTATAAAAGAGCGGGAGCTGAGAGTCAGAGCGGAGATTTAAAAAGAGCGGGAGCTGAGAGTCAGCGCGGAGATTTGAAAAGAGCGGGAGCTGTGAGTCAGAGCGGAGATTTAAAAAGAGCGGGAGCTGAGAGTCGGAGCGGAGATTTATAAAGAGTAGGAGCTGAGCATCGAGCGTAGATTATAAAAGCGGGAGCTGAACGTCGAACGTAGATTATAAAAGAGCAGGAGCTGAGAGTCAGAGCGGGGATTTAAAAAGAGTAGGAGCTGAGAGTCAGAGCGGAGATTTAAAAAGAGTAGGAGCTGAGCGAGCGGATATTTAAAAAGTGCGGGAGCTGAGAGTCAGAGCGGAGATTTAAAAAGAGCTGGAGCTGAGAGTCAGCGCGGAGATTTATAAAAGCATGAGCTGTGAGTCAGAGCGGAGATTTAAAAAGAGCGGGAGCTGAGAGTAGGAGCGGAGATTTATAAAGAGTAGGAGCTGAGCGTCGAGCGTAGATTATAAAAGAGCGGGAGCTGAGTGTCGAGCGTAGATTATAAAAGAGCGGGAGCTGAGAGTCAGAGCGGGGATTTAAAAAGAGTAGGAGCTGAGAGTCAGATCAGAGATTTAAAAAGAGTAGGAGCTGAGCGAGCGGAGATTTAAAATGAGCGGGAGCTGAGAGTCAGAGCAGAGATTTAAAAAGAGCGGGAGCTGAGAATCAGAGCGGACATTTAAAAAGAGCGGGAGCTGAGAGTCACACTGGAGATTTAAAAAGAGCGGGAGCTGAGAATCAGAGCGGAGATTTAAAAAGAGCGGGAGCTGAGAGTCAGAGCGGGGATTTAAAAAGAGCAGGAGCAGAGAGTCAGTGGAGATTTAAAAAGAGCGGGAGCTGAAAGTCAGAACGGAGACTTAAAAAGAGCGGGAGCTGAGAGTCGGAGCGGAGATTTAAAAAGAGTAGGAGCTGAGAGCGGAGATTTAAAAAGAGCAGGAGCTGAGAGTCGGAGCGGAGATTTAAAAAGAGTAGGAGCTGAGAGCGGAGATTTAAAAAGAGCGGGAGCTGCGAGTCAGAGCGGAGATTTAAAATGAGCGGGAGCTGAGAGTCAGAGCGGTGATTTAAAAAGAGCAGGAGCTGAGAGTCAGAGCGGAGATTTAAAAAGAGCGGGAGCTGAGATTCAGAGCGGAGATTTATAAAAGCATGAGCTGTGAGTCAGAGCGGAGATTTTAAAAGAGCTGAGAGTCGGAGCGGAGATTTATAATGAGTAGGAGCTGAGCGTCGAGCGTAGATTATAAAAGAGTAGGAGCTGCGAGTCGGAGCGGGGATTTAAAAAGAGCAGGAGCTGAGAGTCAGAGCGGAGATAACAAAGAACAAAGAAATGTACAGCACAGGAACAGGCCCTTCGGCCCTCCAAGCCCGTGCCGACCATACTGCCCGACTAAGCTACAATCTTCTACACTTCCTGGGTCCGTATCCTTCTATTCCCATCCTATTCATATATTTGTCAAGATGCCCCTTAAATGTCCCTATCGTCCCTGCTTCCACTACCTCCTCCGGTAGTGAGTTCCAGGCACCCACTACCCACTGCGAAAAAAACTTGCCTCGTACATCTACTCTAAACCTTGCCCCTGACCTTAAACCTATGCCCCCTAGTAATTGACCCCTCTACCCTGGGGAAAAGCCTCTGACTATCCACTCTGTCTATGCCCCTCATCATTTTGTATACCTCTATCAGGTCGCCCCTCAACCTCCTTCGTTCCAGTGAGAACAAACCGAGTTTATTCAATCGCTCCTCATAGCTTATGCCCTCCAGACCAGGCAACATTCTGGTAAATCTCCTCTGCGCCCTCTCTAAAGCCTCCACATCCTTCTGGTAGTGTGGCGACCAGAATTGAACACTATACGCCAAGTGTGGCCTAACTAAGGTTCTATACAGCTGCAACATGACTTGCCAATTCTTATACTCAATGCCCCGGCCAATGAAGGCAAGCATGCCGTATGCCTTCTTGACTACCTTCTCCACCTGTGTTGCCCCTTTCAATGACCTGTGGACCTGTACTCCTAGATCTCTTTGACTTTCAATACTCTTGAGGGTTCTACCATTCACTGTATAGTGATGTAAAAAGAGCGGAAGCTGAGAGTCAGAGCAGAGATTTAAAAGAGCGGGAGCTGAGAGTCGGAGCGGAGATTTTAAAAGAGTAGGAGCTGAGAGTCAGAGCAGAGATTTAGAAAGAGCGGGAGCTGAGAGTCAGAGCGGAGATTTAAAAAGAGCGGGAGCTGAGAGTCAGAGCGGAGATTTAAAAAGAGCGGGAGCTGAGAGTCAGAGCGGAGATTTAAAAAGAACGGGAGCTGAGAGTCAGAGCGGAGATTTTAAAAGATCAGGAGCTGAGAGTCAGCGCGGAGATTTGAAAAGAGCGGGAGCTGCGTCAGCGCGGAGATTTAAAAAGCGGGAGCTGTGAGTCAGAGCGGAGATTTTAAAAAAGCGGGAGCTGAGAGTCGGAGCGGAGATTTATAAAGAGGAGGAGCTCAGCGTCGAGCGTAGATTATAAAAGAGCGGGAGCTGAACGTCGAGCGTAGATTATAAAAGAGCGGGGATTTAAAGAGAGTAGGAGCTGAGAGTAAGAACGGACATTTAAAAAGAGCTGGAGCTGAGAGTCACACTGGAGATTTAAAAAGAGCGGGAACCGAGTGTACAAGAGCAGAGATTTAAAAAGAGTAGGAGCTGAGAGTCGGAGCGGAGATTTATGAAGAGTAGGAGCTGAGCGTCGAGCGGAGATTTAAAAAGAGCGGGAGCTGAGCGTCGAGCGTAGATTATAAAAGAGCGGGAGCTGAGAGTCAGAGCGGGGATTTAAAAAGAGTAGGAGCTGAGAGTCAGAGCGGAGATTTAAAAAGAATAGGAGCTGAGCGAGCGGAGATTTAAAAAGAGCAGGAGCTGAGAGTCAGAGCGGAGATTTAAAAAGAGCGGGAGCTGAGAGTCACACTGGAGATTTAAAAAGAGCGGGAGCTGAGAATCAGTGTGGACATTTAAAAAGAGCGGGAGCTGAGAGTCAGAGCGGAGATTTAAAAAGAGCGGGAACTGAGAGTCAGAGCGGAGATTTAAAAAGAGCGGGAGCTGAAACTCAGACGGAGATTTAAAAAGAGCGGGAGCTGAGCGTCAGAATGGAGTTTTAAAAAGAGCGGGAGCTGAGAGTCGGAGCGGAGATTTAAAAAGAGTAGGAGCTGAGAGTCAGAGCGGACATTTAAAAAGAGTAGGAGCTGAGAGTCAGAGCGGAGATTTAAAAAGAGCGGGAGCTGCGAGTCAGAGCGGAGATTTAAAAAGAATAGGAGCTGAGCGAGCGGAGATTTAAAAAGAGCAGGAGCTGAGAGTCAGAGCGGAGATTTAAGAAGAGTAGGAGCTGAGCGAGAGGAGATTTAAAAAGAGCGGGAGCTGAGAGTCAGAGCAGAGATTTAAAAAGAGTAGGAGCTGAGAGTCAGAGCGGAGATTTAAAAAGAGTAAGAGCTGGGCGTCGAGCGTAGATTATAAAAGAGCGGGAGCTGAGTCACAGCGGAGATTTAAAAAGAGCGGGAGCTGAGAATCAGAGCGGACATTTAAAAAGAGTGGGAGCTGAGAGTCAGAGCGGAGATTTAAAAAGAGCGGGAGCTGAGAGTCAGAGCGGGGATTTAAAAAGAGCGGGAGCTGAGAGTCAGAGCGGAGATTTAAAAAGAGTAAGAGCTGAGAGTCAGCGGAGATTTAAAAAGAGCGGGAGCTGAGAGTCAGAGCGGAGATTTAAAAGGAGCGGGAGCTGAGAGTCAGAGCGGGGATTTAAAAAGAGCAGCAGCTGAGGGTCGAGCGGAGATTTTAAAAAGGCAGGAGCTGAGAGTCAGAGCGGAGATTTAAAAAGAGCGGGAGCTGAGAGTCAGTGGAGATTTAAAAAGAGCAGCAGCTGAGAGTCAGCGGAGATTTAAAAAGAGCGGGAGCTGAAACTCAGAACGGAGATTTAAAAAGAGCGGGAGCTGCGCATCAGACCGGAGATTTATAAATGCGGGAGCTGAGAGTCAGAGGGGAGATTTAAAAAGAGCGGGAGCTGAGCGTCAGAATGGAGATTTAAAAAGAGCGGGAACTGAGAGTCGGAGCGGAGATTTAAAAAGAGTAGGAGCTGAGAGTCAGCGGAGATTTAAAAAGAGCGGGAGCTGAGAGTCGGAGCGGAGATTTAAAAAGAGTAGGAGCTGAGAGTCAGAGCGGAGATTTAAAACGAGTAGGAGCTGGGAGTCAGAGCGGAGATTTAAAAAGAGTAGGAGCTGAGAGTCAGAGCGGAGATTTAAAAAGAGTAGGAGCTGAGCGTCGAGCGTAGATTATAAAAGAGCGGGAGCTGAGTCAGAGCGGAGATTTAAAAAGAGCGGGAGCTGAGAGTCAGAGCGGAGATTTAAAAAGAGCGGGACTGAGAGTCAGAGCGGAGATTTAAAAAGAGCGGGAGCTGAAAGTCAGAGCGGAGATTTAAAATGAGCGGGACTGAGAGTCAGAGCGGAGATTTAAAAAGAGCGGGAGCTGAGAGTCCGAGCGGAGATTTAAAAAGAGCGGGAGCTGAGAGTCAGCGCGGAGATTTAAAAAGAGCGGGAGCTGAGAGTCAGTGGAGATTTAAAAAGAGCGGGAGCTGAAAGTCAGAGCGGAGATTTAAAAGGAGCGGGAGCTGAGAGTCAGAGCGGAGATTTAAAAAGAGTAGGAGCTGAGAGTCAGAGCGGACATTTAAAAAGAGTAGGAGCTGAGAGTCAGAGCGGAGATTTAAAAAGAGCGGGAGCTGCGAGTCAGAGCGGAGATTTAAAAAGAGCGGGAGCTGAGAGTCAGAGCGGAGATTTAAAAAGAGCAGGAGCTGAGAGTCGGAGCGGAGATTTATAAAGAGTAGGAGCTGAGCGTCGAGCGTAGATTATATAAGAGCGGGAGCTGAGAGTCAGAGCGGGGATTTAAAAAGAGTAGGAGCTGAGAGTCAGAGCGGAGATTTAAGAAGAGTAGGAGCTGAGCGAGAGGAGATTTAAAAAGAGCGGGAGCTGAGAGTCAGAGCAGAGATTTAAAAAAAGTAGGAGCTGAGAGTCAGAGCGGAGATTTAAAAAGAGTAGGAGCTGGGCGTCGAGCGTAGATTATAAAAGAGCGGGAGCTGAGTCACAGCGGAGATTTAAAAAGAGCGGGAGCTGAGAGTCACACTGGAGATTTAAAAAGAGCGGGAGCTGAGAATCAGAGCGGACATTTAAAAAGAGTGGGAGCTGAGAGTCAGAGCGGAGATTTAAAAAGAGCGGGAGCTGAGAGTCAGAGCGGGGATTTAAAAAGAGCGGGAGCTGAGAGTCAGAGCGGAGATTTAAAAAGAGTAAGAGCTGAGAGTCAGCGGAGATTTAAAAAGAGCGGGAGCTGAGAGTCAGAGCGGAGATTTAAAAGGAGCGGGAGCTGAGAGTCAGAGCGGGGATTTAAAAAGAGCAGCAGCTGAGGGTCGAGCGGAGATTTTAAAAAAGCAGGAGCTGAGAGTCAGAGCGGAGATTTAAAAAGAGCGGGAGCTGAGAGTCAGTGGAGATTTAAAAAGAGCAGGAGCTGAGAGTCAGCGGAGATTTAAAAAGAGCGGGAGCTGAAACTCAGAACGGAGATTTAAAAAGAGCGGGAGCTGCGCATCAGACCGGAGATTTATAAATGCGGGAGCTGAGAGTCAGAGGGGAGATTTAAAAAGAGCGGGAGCTGAGCGTCAGAATGGAGATTTAAAAAGAGCGGGAGCTGAGAGTCGGAGCGGAGATTTAAAAAGAGTAGGAGCTGAGAGTCAGCGGAGATTTAAAAAGAGCGGGAGCTGAGAGTCGGAGCGGAGATTTAAAAAGAGTAGGAGCTGAGAGTCAGAGCGGAGATTTAAAACGAGTAGGAGCTGAGAGTCAGAGCGGAGATTTAAAAAGAGTAGGAGCTGAGAGTCAGAGCGGAGATTTAAAAAGAGTAGGAGCTGAGCGTCGAGCGTAGATTATAAAAGAGCGGGAGCTGAGTCAGAGCGGAGATTTAAAAAGAGCGGGAGCTGAGAGTCAGAGCGGAGATTTAAAAAGAGCGGGACTGAGAGTCAGAGCGGAGATTTAAAAAGAGCGGGAGCTGAGAGTCAGAGCGGAGATTTAAAAAGAGCGGGAGCTGAGAGTCAGCGCGGAGATTTAAAAAGAGCGGGAGCTGAGAGTCAGAGCGGAGATTTAAAAAGAGTAGGAGCTGAGAGTCAGCGGAGATTTAAAAAGAGCGGGAGCTGAAAGTCAGAGCGGAGATTTAAAAGGAGCGGGAGCTGAGAGTCAGAGCGGAGATTTAAAAAGAGCGGGAGCAAAGAGTCAGAGCGGAGATTTAAAAAGAGCTGGAGCTGAGAGTCAGAGCGGAGATTTAAAAAGAGTAGGAGCTGAGCGTCGAGCGTAGATTATAAAAGAGCGGGAGCTGAGAGTCAGAGCGGAGATTTAAAAAGAGCGGGAGCTGAGAGTCAGCGCGGAGATTTGAAAAGAGCGGGAGCTGTGAGTCAGAGCGGAGATTTAAAAAGAGCGGGAGCTGAGAGTCGGAGCGGAGATTTATAAAGAGTAGGAGCTGAGCATCGAGCGTAGGTTATAAAAGCGGGAGCTGAACGTCGAACGTAGATTATAAAAGAGCAGGAGCTGAGAGTCAGAGCGGGGATTTAAAAAGACTAGGAGCTGAGAGTCAGAGCGGAGATTTAAAAAGAGTAGGAGCTGAGCGAGCGGAGATTTAAAAAGTGCGGGAGCTGGGAGTCAGAGCGGACATTGAAAAAGAGCGGGAGCTGAGAGTCACACTGGAGATTTAAAAAGAGCGGGAACCGAGTGTCCAAGAGCAGAGATTTAAAAAGAGTAGGAGCTGAGAGTCGGAGCGGAGATTTATAAAGAGTAGGAGCTGAGCGTCGAGCGTAGATTATATAAGAGCGGGAGCTGAGCGTCGAGCGTAGATTATAAAAGAGCGGGAGCTGAAAATCAGAGCGGGGATTTAAAAAGAGTAGGAGCTGAGAGTCAGAGTGGAGATTTAAAAACAGTAGGAGCTGAGCGAGCGGAGATTTAAAAAGAGCGGGAGCTGAGAGTCAGAGCTGAGATTTAAAAAGAGCGGGAGCTGAGAGTCACACTGGAGAATTAAAAAGAGCGGGAGCTGAGAATCAGAGCGGACATTTAAAAAGAGCGGGAGCTGAAAGTCACACTAGAGATTTAAAAAGAGCGGGAACCGAGAGTCCAAGAGCAGAGATTTAAAAAGAGTAGGAGCTGAGAGTCAGAGCGGAGATTTAAAAAGAGTAGGAGCTGAGCGTCGAGCGTAGATTATAAAAGAGCGGGAGCGAATCACAGCGGAGATTTAAAAAGAGCGGGAGCTGAGAGTCACACTGGAGATTTAAAAAGAGCGGGAGCTGAGAATCAGAGCGGACATTTAAAAAGAGTGGGAGCTGAGAGTCAGAGCGGAGATTTAAAAAGAGCGGGAGCTGAGAGTCAGAGCGGGGATTTTAAAAAGAGCAGGAGCTGAGGGTCGAGCGGAGATTTTAAAAAAGCAGGAGCTGAGAGTCCGAGCGGAGATTTAAAAAGAGTAGGAGCTGAGAGTCAGAGCGGAGATTTAAAAAGAGCGGGAGCTGAGAGTCAGCGGAGATTTAAAAAGAGCAGGAGCTGAGTGTCAGCGGAGATTTAAAAAGAGCGGGAGCTGAAAGTCAGAACGGAGATTTTAAAAGAGTAAGGAGCTGAGAGTCAGCGGAGATTTAAAAAGAGCAGGAGCTGAGAGTCAGCGGAGATTTAAAAAGAGCGGGAGCTGAAAGTCAGAACGGAGATTTAAAAAGAGCGGGAGCTGAGCGTCAGACCGGAGATTTAAAAAGCGGGAGCTGAGAGTCAGAGGGGAGATTTAAAAAGAGCGGGAGCTGAGCGTCAGAATCGAGATTTAAAAAGAGCGGGAGCAGAGAGTCGGAGCAGAGATTTAAAAAGAGTAGGAGCTGAGAGCGGAGATTTAAAAAGAGCAGCAGCTGAGAGTCAGAGCGGAGATTTAAAAAGAGCGGGAGCTGAGAGTCAGAGCGGAGATTTAAAAAGAGCTGGAGGTGAGAGTCAGAGCGGAGATTTAAAAAGAGTAGGAGCTGAGCGTCGAGCGTAGATTATAAAAGAGCGGGAGCTGAGAGTCAGAGCGGAGATTTTAAAAGAGCGGAGAGTCGGAGCGGAGATTTATAAAGAGTAGGAGCTGAGCGTCGAGCGTAGATTATAAAAGAGCAGGAGCTGAGCGTCGAGCGTAGATTATAAAAGAGTAGGAGCTGCGAGTCGGAGCGGGGATTTAAAAAGAGCGGGAGCTGAGAGTCAGAGCGGAGATGTAAAAAGAGCGGGAGCTGAGAGTCGGAGCGGAGATTTATAAAGAGCGGGAGCTGAGAGTCAGAGCGGAGATTTAAAAAGAGCGGCAGCTGAAAGTCAGCGCGGAGATTTAAAAAGAGCGGGAGCTGAGAGTCTGCGCGGAGATTTAAAAAGAGCGGGAGCTGAGAGTCAGACCGGAGATTTAAAAAGAGTAGGAGCTGAGAGTCAGCGGAGATTTAAAAAGAGCGGGAGCGGAGATTTAGAAGGAGCGGGAGCTGAGAGTCAGAGCGGGGATTTAAAAAGAGCAGGAGCTGAGGGTCGTGCGCAGATTTAAAAAAAGCAGGAGCTGAGAGTCAGAGCAGAGATTTAAAAAGAGCGGGAGCTGAGAGTCAGAGCGGAGATTTAAAAAGAGCTGTAGCTGAGCGTCAGACCGGAATTTAAAAAGAGGGAGCTGAGAGTCAGAGGGGAGATTTAAAAAGAGTAGGAGCTGAGAGTCAGAGCGGAGATTTAAAAAGAGCGGGAGCTGAGGGTCAGAGCAGTGATTTAAAAAGAGTAGGAGCAGAGAGTCAGAGCAGAGATTTATAAAGAGCGGGAGCTGAGAGTCCGAGCAGAGATTTAAAAAGAGTAGGAGCTGAGAGTCAGCGCGGAGATTTAAAAATAGTGTGAGCTGAGAGTCAGAGCGTAAATTTAAAAAGAGCCTTCTCTATATTGGACAGACGGCGCTTAGATTAGCTGATTCTTTGTTAAGTAGCCTCCATTCTTTCTGCAAGTGTAGTTCTAGACTTGACTATTTCCTTCCAAGCTCACTCTGGACTTCCCACATTTGGTGTCACATTTCAATCTGACTCAATGCCCGTTGAAGAGCACAAACTCACTCTCTTTGGCATTCTGCATCACCATGATCTTAGCAGTGACTTTTTAGCTTTGGTTCTTAGCTATATCTTTCCATTTCTTTGCAACAAAGGTTACATCGATGGTGGAGAGGGAAGTAGGCCAGTCAGTATCTGGGGAAGGCAAACATGTTTAGTTCTGAGCAAGAGCCCTTTTATGGAACAGTGTAAACGGTGTTCTGGCAAGAGCTGGTGTCTACTTTTCATGTTGGCCTGCATTTTATTTCCTTTTTACTCACTGTCTAGCGTTTCAGTTTTCAGTTTAGTGCCCTGTGTTTGCTGACTTTCTCTTCTAATTTTCTCACTCTTTTCTGCGCGGGTCTTTTACCATATTCGTCTGTCCATTGTTTAGAATTTTAAATAAATTTCGTCACTGACATGGTATTTTAGGACTTCCCTGCTTTTTGTTGAAGCAGAATGCGGGCCATTTAGAACACTAATAACCCTGTGATTAGACTGTCATGATTTTCATTCTTCCCCACCCTCCACTAATCCCACTTTTTAAAAAACAAAACAATGTTTCACATTGTGAGAAGGTTTGCCTGAAGCATGAAACTGACTTCTCACCGCAGATGCTGCTGTCTGATTCCACAATTTGTATTTTTGTGATATACTTTTTTCAGCTGCCCTGGAAAACTTGTCTTTTTGGAAACTGCAGTCATAAGACCAAGACTCGGTTAGTTCCTGCCCATCCCCCACTGCCGTCATCCCATCACTGTTGACCATGTCTTCAAATGTGTAGGTCCTAAACTCCGGAAATCTTATTGCCCCTCTGTCATGATATTCAGATAAACATATCATGGTGCAAACACACATACTCACTGATGGACAGATGAACGGACCAATCAATACACACGCAACATCACAGCCAATCACCAGTGAGAGCACACGCACTATGAAACGGGGAACACCACAGTTCCCGCTCATTTTCAGCAGGAGACAGCTCAGGGCATAGAACTCACAGCGTGCCACTCAGACATACACCATGTGCTGAGTGCCTCTCTAAGATAGTGTTAGGGCTGGGTCCACAGGGTAACGGGTAAATTACGAACCACAGTCATAAGTTTACAGATGTTGTTATTAAGTGTAATAAAACTGAGTTGTACCATCTACAACCATGTTGGTTCGTCTTGTACAGCGGAACACCCAACACGACACCCTCTACTTCCCTCTTTCCCTTTAATACCCTTAGTTATTTGACCAAATGTTTAGTTCCCCCCCTCCCATACCGACTTCTCGGGGGGGGCCTCAGTTTTTTGTATAATTGCATTCCTGTGAGGCACCTTGGGGTACTTTCCAACAATATAAACCCAGGTCGTTGTTGGGATTCCGCCACCATTGTTCTGGCTGCAAATCCCCGGCCTTCCTCAGCTGTTTTTCTTTGGGAACAGTAACTGCACTGTGTGAGTGGGTTGTAGTTTGAAGAACTAAATATGTTGTCAGCCTTTTCCGAATCTTTATGTTCTCGGGAGTCTCTAGTGGAAGTTTTATAGTTTCCATCTACATTTTATATTCTGCATCTTTATTTAAAACAATTCCGTAATCGGCACTACAATCGGTCATTTGATGACATATCTTCGAGTTACATACTTTTAAGTGGCTGTGTAAAGTTTTGAGTATGGACCCGCCATTATTTGATGAAGGATGTAAAGCAGTTAAGAAGCAGTCATTTCACATTCGGGTGGTAAATTTCTTTATAGTTGGATTAGAGTTATCTGTACTCCAACAAAAGTGAATCTTTTACAGGATGGAATCGTAACAATTTGCTTCCTTAGCCACAATCATTTTGTCCCAATACCTGTACTAAGCACATGTAAATGTCACACAGTCCCAGATGGCTGTATGCTGCTGTCCACTTTGAGAGCTGGCTGATGGTGATTTAACGTGAGGATCGCCACACCCCAGTCAAGGAGCAAGGTTAGCAAGGTGGGGCCTTCATGAATAACGTCAGCCGGTGTGGGAATTTAACCCACGCGATTGGCATCGCTCCGCATCACGAACCAGCTGTCCAGCTAACTGACCGCCACCTGTATTAAATACTGCACTGGCTTGCTGGATGGTGTGTGAAATTAACTTGAGCAGTGTTGCATGGGGAGAGAGCACCATCTGCTGGCAGGCAGTTAATGTTACAGGGCTAGATTTGTTTAAAAAAAAGTTGTAACAAAAGGCAATCAAAACCATCTATTTCCTCGAAATATAATGGAATGCAACTTTTTGGGGGAGTTATTGTCCCTTCTAGGTCACTGATACCTGTGTTTTATAGATGAAACAATGTTGAGCAGCGATCAAAGGCATTTTCTCAGGAAATTAGGAGAACTGGTAAGAGATGTGAACCTAGAATTTGATTTTTATGTCATTGCTTTGCTAATTTTATCATCAGCATCTAATCAGGCAATGCCAGAGCATATGCAACCACTGTAAATTAACCATAATGAAGAAATGCCATCAAGCTTTGCCCTGACTTTTCAGTTCTTCTATCATTGAATAGATTGCAGGAAATAAATCAAGTTATATTTTAAAAGTCTTTGCTCAAACGGTTGTAAAAATGAATGCAACAGGCTCCATAAATTCAAACCCAAAGCCATCTTACACCTGGCAATTGCTCTTTTCAATCTGTTCTGTAAATTCAGTAAGAAGTCTCACAACACCAAGTTACAGTCTCAACAGGTTTATTTGAAATCACAAGCTTTCGGAGCGCTGCTCCTTCATCAGGTGGCGTGGAGGCAGGTTCACAATCACATTGCTGCGATTGTGAACCTGCCTCCACTTCACCTGATGAAGGAGCAGCGCTCCGAAAGCTTGTGATTTCAAATAAACCAGTTGGACTGCAACCTGGTGTGGTGAGACTTCTTACTGTGCTCACCCCAGTCCAGCGCCGGCATCTCCACACGTCCTGTATAGTCAAGCCAGCAATTTTCAAAGTACAACTGGAACTCTTGTGATGAAGGAAGCTATTATCTCTCCTTTACAGATTTAGATTTGATTTCACAACAGGAGGGTTGTAGAGGGTCTGTACCCGTGAGAAAATGTTAACAGACAAAAGCACACCAGAGCAACGGGAAGGTTTTTCGAGAATTTCTGTCAAGGTTGGGTTCTTGGTTTTGAAACCGCCTCCTCTCCTTTCAGATTTGTCCCCTGCTTCTTTTGTACAGTTTGTTTTTAACTGGGCATCAACTGATCAGCGACTATCGAAAGTTAAACCCCTGCTTTTTCTGGGTGACATGCATGCTGAATGATCACATTTAAATCTAAGCAACATAAATGGAAAGTTTTATATCTTAAACTGGAGTAGATTGATACCTGAGAAACAGGAACACGCAAATTTACCTTTATAAACCAATTTCTAAACACTGCCCCAATGAATTTATTTCTCAATTTAACAAAGCATGTTTTAAACATTTTCTGGGAAACTATACTCTGCTAACAACCAAGTGAATTCTATTTTGTTTGCCAGTCTATTAGAAGAGATTCTAAATCCAAAATGAGTAGTGACTGTAGAGCATTGGTCACCAATCTAAGGGTCAACCCTCTTGAAGGGTGATTTGAAGGCTGCAGTTTCTTTTCTGGCACCTGTACTTTTCAATGTCCAAAGGGTGTGGTTTGTCAGTAAAATAAGCTAACTGCCCATGGAATACATTGTGAGCTCAATAATTGGGGTTATGCAGGAAGTCATAGAATTTAGAATTTACAGTGCAGAAGGAGGCCATTCAGCCCATCGAGTCTGCACTGGCTCTTGGAAAGAGCACCCTACCCAAGGTGAACACCTCCACCCTATCCCCATAACCCAGTAACCCCACCCAACACTCCGGGCAATTTTGGACACTAACAGCAATTTATCATAGCCAATCCACCTTACCTGCACATCTTTGGACTGTGGGAGGAAACCGGAGCACCCGGAGGAAACCCACGCACACACGGGGAGGATGTGCAGACTCCGCACAGACAGTGACCCAAGCCGGAATCGAACCTGGGACCCTGGAGCTGTGAAGCAATTGTGCTATCCACAATGCTACCGTGCTGCCCAGTTTAAATATGAACATTGCACTGGGGCAGAAAAGTTCACCAGGTTCCAGGCACTTTATTTGCACCTTTAATGAAAAGCTTCTTATCGTTTTATGTGCTATTTATGAGAAAGGAAAAGAATATCCTTGACAGGTGAATAGAGTTTTCATGTCAGTGATGCATTTTGTTCATAATGTTTTTTTAAGGTGATTAATGCCCCCTGACTTTGATTCTAATGGATGCGGTGTAATAATGGCCGAATATTTCCTACTTGGAATAAGCAATGATAAGCCACAACTGAATTACCATGTGCCATTCTGGTCATCGCTTTATAGGCAGGATGTGAATGCACTGGAGAGGGTGTAGAGGTGATTTACCAGGGTGTGCCTGGGCTGGAGGGTCTGAGTTATGGGAAAGATTGGATAGGCTGGGGCTGTTTTCCTTGGAGCAGCAAAAGTCCAGAGGAGACCTGACAGAGGTGCATAAGATTGAGAGGCATGGATAGGGTGGATGGAAAGGCACTTTTTCCATTATTAGAGGGGTCAATAACCAGGGGGCATAAAGAGCTGAGTGAGGAACTGAGAAGGTTTTTCTCCCAGAAGGTGCTGGGATCTTGAACTTGCTGCCTGAAGGTGGAGTCAGAAACTTTCCTAACATTTCAGTATTTAGATATTCACTTACACCGCTATAACCTCCAGGACTATGAGCCAAGCTCTGGACAATTGGATTTGTGTAGTCAGATCTTTGTTGCCTGGTGTGAGCACAATGGGCTGAATGGCCTGTTTCTGTGGTGTAAATATCTGTGCTGTAACCGTTTAGGAATAATGTATGAAAAGGATGCTGTGGCGCTCCGATGGGTTATTCAGGTTAAGCCTGTGTTGATATTTTTCTCCACTTGGCCTATTCTAATACCCTTTGATATTCCACCCTTTTCATGTTTTGGCATTACTCGAAGACCAGCAAGTTAGCATCTGTCTAATTGCCATTGAGAAGGTGGTTGTGAGATGTGTTCTTGAACCATTACAATCAGCGTAGTGTAGGTACACCCACAGCGTGGTTAGGAAGGGAGTTTCAAGATTTTCATCCACCCATGTTGAAGGAACGGCGATGTGGTTCAAAGTCAGGATGGTGTGTGAATTGGAGAGTAACTTACAGGCGATGTGCCTGCCACCATTTTTCTTCTGGGTGATTGAATTCACAAGTTTGAAGGTACTGTTGAAGAAGCCTTGGCAAGTTGCTGTTGTGCATCTTATTGATTGGTGTGCACTGCAACCACGGTGCACCATTGTTGAAGGGTTGGTAATGTTTCAAGTGGTTGATGGAGTGGGCCACTTTGTCCTAGATGCTGTTGAGGTTCTCGAGTGGTGTTGGAGCTGCACTCACCTAGACAAGTAGAGAATATTGCGATGCAATCCTGACATATGCCCTGTACTTGGTAGAGAGGCTTTGAGAAGTCAGGAGGTGAGTTAGCTCCTGCAAAATTCCAAACATCTGATGGCTGATTCAGTTAAGTTTTTCACCAATTGTGATTCCCAAGGTGGTATTGGTGGATTCAGCAATGGTAGTGTCATTATTCAACAGGAGTTGGTTTAGAAACATCCCACCAGGAATAGGCCATTTAGCCCTTAAACCTTTTCGAACATTCAATGAGATCAAGACTGATTGGCAACCTAATCCAACATAACCACTTTTCCCCCATGTTCCTCAATAGATTTTGGATAATAAAGATCAATCAATCGCAGATTAAAATTCATGTTTTAGCTGGCCCTTCTGACATTAAGTTCCAAACTTCGAGCAGTCTTTCCATGAAAAGGCGTTTCCCAATTTCACTCCTAAAAGTTCTGGCTTTAATTTTTGGACTTTGTGCCCTCGTCCAAGACTCTTCAAACTAGATTTCCCCAAATATCTCATTTGCTCCCTTTAATATCTTGAAAATTTGATGAAATCACCCATGACCATCTAAATTCCAGAGAATACGACCCATAGCTTAAACTTCCAAATCAAGGTTTCATTCTAATAAACCTATTCTACACTCCCTCCTTCCAGGGCCATTACACTCTTCCTGAACAACTGGTTCTTCAAACATTTTATTGGAGATGCTCACTGCAATCTAATTGCCCAGGCAATAACTTTATTGTCTCTAATGGTGATTTGTGGCAGACACACTTCAGTCTTAAATCTACTTCCCCTTATTTTGAGGCTATGCCCCCTAGTTCTGCTTTCACCCACCAGTGGAAACAACCTGCCCGCATCTATCCTATCTATTCCCTTCATAATTTTATATGTTTCTCTAAAATCCCCCGCATCCTTCTAAATTCCAACGAGTACAGACCCAGTCTACCCAATCTCTCCTCGTAATCCAACCCCTTCACCTCTGGGATTAACCTAGTGAATCTCCTCTGCACGCCCTCCAGCGCCAGTACGTAATTTCTCTGATAAGGAGACCAAAACTGAACACACTACTCCAGGTGTGGCATCACTAACACCTAATACAATTGCCGCATAACCTCCCTAGTCTTAAACTCCATCCCTCTTGCAATGAAGACAAAACTCAATTTGCCTTCTTAATCACCTGTTGCACCTGTAAACCAACTTTTTGCGACTCATGCACTAGCACACCCAGGTCCCTCTGCACAGCAGCATGTTTTAATATTTTATCATTTAAATAATCCATTTTACTGTTATTCCTACCTAAATGGACTACCTCATATTTGTCAACATTGTATTCCATCTGCCAGACCCTAGCCCATTCACTTAACCTATCCAAATCCCTCTGCAGATTTCCGTTATCTTCTGCACTTTTTGCTTTACCACTCTTCTTCATGTCGTCTGCAAACTTGGACACATTGTACTTGGTCCCCAACTCCAAATCATCTATGTAAACTGTGAACAATTATGGGCAAAACACTGATCCCTGACGGACACCATTAGCTACTGATTGCCAACCAGAGAAAGACCCATTAATCCCCATTCTTTGCTTTCTATTAATTAACCAATCCTCTATCCATGATACTTCTTTGCCCTTAATGCCATGCATCTTTATCTTATGCAGCAACCTTTTGTGTGGCACCATGTCAAAAGCTTTCTGGAAATCCAGATATACCACATCCATTGGCTCCCCGTTATCTAACACACTGGTAATGTCCTCAAAAAATTCCACTAAATTAAGTTAGGGACGACCTGCCCTTTATGAACCCATGCTGCGTCTGCCCAATGGGACAATTTCCATCTAGGGGCTTTTCACAGTAACTTCATTGAAGCCTACTTGTGACAATAAGCGATTTTCATTTCATTTCAAATGCCTCGTTATTTCTTCCTTGATGATAGATTCCAGCATCTTCCCTACTACCAAAGGTAAGCTAACTGGCCTATAATTACCCGCTTTCTGCCTACCTCATTTTTTAAACAGTGGTGTCACGTTTGCTAATTTCCAATCCGCTGGGACCACCCCAGAGTCTAGTAAATTATCACTTGTGCATTTGCAATTTCCCTAGCCATCTCTTATCGCACTCTGGGATGCATTCCATCAGGGCCAGGAGACTTGTCTACCTTTAGCCCCATTAGCTTGCCCATCACTACCTCCTTAGTGATAACAATCATCTCAAGGTCCTCACCTGTCATAGCCTCATTTCCATCTGAGACTGACATGTTATTTGTGTCTTCCACTGTGAAGACCGACCCAAAAAACCTGTTCAGTTCCTCAGCCATGTCCTCATCTCCCATTATTAAATCTCCCTTCTCATCCTCTAAAGGACCAATATTTACCTGTGAAGGAATGGCGAGATATTTCCAAGTCTGGATGGTGAGTGACGTGGGGGGTAAGCTCCAGGTGGTGAGATTCCCAGGTATCTGCTACCCTTGTCTTTCCAGATGGTAGCAGCCGTGGGTTTGGAAGGTGGTGCTGAAGGAGCCTTGGTGAAATCTATGGGAATCATCGCAAAGGAGTGCAAAATATCTTGTGTCAGAATTATGATGAAAGACAAAGCTTTGATCTTTCCCTTGAAAGGATGCAACTTAAAGTTGATCCAAAAGAGGAATTTGTGGGGCGTAACTATGTAGAACAGGCAAATAGGTTTCAATTTCAATTTATTTTTTACCTCGCATGTCTATTTTCTCTTGATCCTCACTCTTGAGCTGTTGCGAGGAATCAGTTCTATTAGGTTTTGTTTTGGAAGATTCTAAAGAGATGGTGTTACTGCTAAACAGCGGGCGTATGCTGAAAGTAAAGTGTTATTGCAAAGGCATGTTTGTAAGATGACTGATTCCGTTGCAATCAGCGTTAAAGGATAAAGAATTTGTACCTCTGACTAATCTACTCCCATCACACTGTCTTAAATTACTAAGAGCACTTTGTGGAATCATTTTCTTTACACTTGTACTGCAATTTGTACTGGCTTAATTACACCTAAAAGGCTTTTCAGTTTGCATTAAGAAATAAGAATGACATTTATGTTTACAGGCACGCCAATCATTGGAGAGAGAATTTAACAACCTCTTGGCCCTCGGAACAGACCGGAGACTGGACGATGTAAGATTCAAAATTTATCTTTTCTTCACAGATTCGTGTGACCTCCCGATCCCTCTCCGTTTATTTAATTTCCATATACAGATAGGAAGTTGGAGACTTCTGTTCGAAGGAACTTTAATATTATTTTTGGTTTGATTATGGTTAGGAAATCTGTATGTCTTGTGTACGTTGATATTGGAAGTTGTATTCATGAGCAGTTAACTAGAAATAACTAACAGCGCATATGACTGGAGCACGGCTCAGTACATTTTTTGGGATAGAGGATAGGTGTGCGAGATGCTCGAGAAGCCCAGCGAATCACACCCACATGTTCTGGTCATGCCCGGCACTACAGGGGTTTTGGGTGGGGGTGGCAAAGGTGCTTTCGAAGGTGGTGGGGGTCCAGGTCGAACCAAGCTGGGGGTTGGCTATATTTGGGGTTGCAGAAGAGCCGGGAGTGCAGGAGGCGAGAGAGGCTGATGTGTTGGCCTTTGCGTCCCTTGTAGCCCGGCGCAGGATATTGTTAATGTGGAAGGAAGCCAAACCCCCGGGTGTGGAGACCTGGATAAACGATATGGCAGGGTTCATAAAGTTAGAACGGATTAAGTTCGTGTTAAGGGGTTCGGCTCAGGGGTTCACCAGGCGGTGGCAACCGTTCGTCGACTACCTCACAGAAAGATAGAGGGAATGGAAAAGAAGTAGATAACAGCAGCAACCCAGGGGGGAGGGGGAGGAATCGGACAGACTCTCAGGGATGTTATTGTATATGTATAGGTATTTGGTATATGTAATTGTATATTGGATTGTTGGATTGTATTTTTGGAGAGTATTTATTTTGGTCAAGGCAGTTGCCATTTAGTTTTGTTTTTTGTTTTTGTTTATATATTATTTATTTGTTTAAAACTGGCCACGGTTATTTATATTGCTTTATTGTTGTGTAAAAGAAACACTACGTATTGTAATGTTTGGCTAAAAAACTTGAATAAAATATATTTTTTAAAAAAAGAAATAACTAACATAAATAGTTTATTTCCTTAACTGTAAAAGGAGGATGAAAAGGGTTTCAGACGAGCACCTTCTTGGAGAAAGAAGTTCCGACCAAAAGATGTAAGGGGTATGGCACCTGGATCAGCAGAGACATTGCCTGCTAATTTTAGAGTTACCTCAACAACATCTTCACCCTCCATGCCGCCAAAGAAGGTGCAAACAGATGGTATGTATTGATTTCCTATTAGGTGACGCGCACTGTGTTACTATTTCAAATTACTGCTGGACGCGATCATACGATAAACACATTAAAACATTTTGAATGGCACTTTTTGCGTGCGTAAGAATTTTTCTTAAAGTCAGTTTTAACACATACAGTTTGGCTTGGTTCAGTGAGGTTTGTGTTGCAAATTAAACTTTGAAACCACTTCAGGCCAGAGGGATCAAAATGCTGTCTGAACACACTAAAATATATTTGTGTCACAACTGTAGTCTTAGTTTGTGCTTTGTCACAGAACAACCCAGAATGATGCCATTCTCGCATCCCTGTAGCGGCCTCCCCGAACAGGCGCCGGAATGTGGCGACTAGGGGCTTTTCACAGGAACTTCATTGAAGTCTACTTGTGACAATAAGCGATTATTATTATTGATGTTCAAAAGAAGCCTCAAAGTAAATTGGAGAATAATTTATTTCCCTTTCTTCCGTTTTATAATTCTTAACCTTGTATTTTGTCCTTTATGATGCACAATTTCAACTTCATGTTTTTAACTTGGAACTTTAAGTCATTGTTCAGGTTTATGATGCAGGACACTTGGAAAAATGTGGATGATGTCATCTCCAAAACACAGTTTTGAAGTGTCAAATGACTTGATGTGATACTTGCATTGTTTTCCTTGTAATTATTTTAATTACAACTTGAGTGCAATGCAGAATTTCAGCTGAGGCAATCAAAGCTTTATATTTGCATTACCACTGGAATGCGACTGAAATCTTTTCCATCCAGGCCTGTAAGTGAATTAGTTAACATGAACTGGTGTGTAACTAGTTGTATTACAAAAAGCTCTTGACAGGCTATTGAAGGAAGTGGTGAAATCAACCACAGCCCCCATTGCTAATCTCAAACCGGTGGCCCATACTGGAAAGTTTATATGCACAGGGTTAAGCTCAGCTGTGATGCCACTTACTGTGGCTCAGTTAGTCGTCCTTTCACATCCATGTCAGCAGGTTGTCGACCTAAAGTTTAATTCTCGAGACTTGGAACACATGACCCAGGCTGATCTTTCAGTGCAATACTGAAAGAGTAGAGGAGTTCTCCCTCGTGTCTCGATTTTTAGCCCTTACACAAAACGTAAAAACCTGCTTATTGTCACATTGCCTCTCATGGGAGCTTACTGTGTGCAAATTGGCTGTCTTGTAACAACAGTAGCAGCACTTCAGAAATACTTAATTGGCTTTAAAGTGCTTTGGGGTGTCCTCATGTCATCACAGCCACTAGGTGAATACAATTTATTTATCTCATCATAGCTAACGTTCACTGCCTGGGCTTATGAAAAATGATCAATTGGATAATGGACTGGATGATGACCATTCTCCATGAAAGAATCAGTAATCAGCATGAAGTAGTGACATTCTGGGAGGAGAGAAAAGACCGGGACATAAAGAACCTAGTTCATAATTTCGAGAAGTTACATTTTCTTTTGGGCTTATCACATAATAGATGCTTGCTATAAACATTGATATAGAAATTCACCATAATTTTAAACCACTAGAGATGCAATGTGCAGTAAACACCATTAATGGAGCAACATCAAACTAGTCTGTCAACTCAGAACAGTACTACCTAACAAGATTGTGTTTACTTCTAGTCAGATAAACATTGTGATGTTTGTTTACCGGTTTTGCTTGCATGTGGCCTTCAGTAGTCATCTCTGCAATCAATTATATAAATTGGGCAACTCTGAATCTTTCAAACGATACTTGGAAAGAATGCACCAGTTGTTGTGGCTGTATTTATGAATGGGATGAGGAGCTTTCAGACTAGAAAGAAAGAATTGTTGTACCATAAATCTCCTGGGTCAAGTGCATGGAAATGAAATAGCACCTCATTTTTCTGAAAGTTGTCTACTTTGTAAGCTTTGTTTGTAATCATGGAAATGTAACCTGAGAAAGGCCGTTTCAACCCTCACTCCAGTGCCATAAGCTCCAATCTACTCTTCCTGTTTATCTGCTCTTTCCTCTTACTCATCAAATATTTTCCGTGTTTTAATCTGCCCCACCCTCCCCCAAGCATTGTGATATTACATGTGCTAACAACCCTTTATGTGGGAGAAGTTGTTTGTCTATCCTCTCTTCTGTAATAAATTCACTAATAAATAGATTGAAAGTATCAAAGTGTTTGTGGTCCCTAAAGAGGTGATTTGGTGCCTTTGTTTTTTTTTAAATTGCAGTTTCGGCGGCTTTAGCCCAAAACAAAGTTGCATTTTGAGAACCCCCACAAGGGACAGGAATTTAAATACAGCTCATTGGACAGTTTTCGGATTAGATGCTGGCTGCATGCAAACCTCGCCAGTAACGCATGGAGCATTTACTCTAATACTTGTTCAGGTTCAGCCTGTATTAGATTCAAGAATCTGCAGCATTATAACATTTGCTGCACTTAACCTGAGGGAGAATATCTGATCTTATACATCTGATCCTTGTGAAATTTTAAATCTCCCATGGGTTTTTTTTCCTAGAAAAGCAATTAAACAGTTTTGCTTTGTGCACTTGTGAAGTGACTAATTTGTAACTAACAGCATGTTTTTTTTGCATGCGCCGTCTCTCTCTGCAAATTGCAGGCAATATTTCTGGAGAGCAAAGAATGGATTCTGCTACTGTGCGAACCTATTCATGTTAATATCGGGTAAGTATTCTCACAGCAGTATCTCCCTGATTTGATATTTGCATGATCACAGGCAGAAGGTACCTTTCTTTAAATAATCCAGAAGAAATACATTGCATCTTCACAATGTTTTCTGTTTATTTTAAAGCAGTGTTTCCTTCTGCTACCTGCAGGGAGCTGAGGAAATTCAGGCAAGATAATAAATCAGGTGGCTGTAAACAGCAGGACAAGTTGGGGACTAAGTGACTTGGTCTTTTTAAAAAGTGAAATTTGGCTGTGGAGCCTCTCTTATTTATTTGCTACGGGATTGTTGTCTGTCTGGCACGTTCAGAATTTACAAAATGTTGTTGTTGCCATGACCAAATTATTAAATAGGTCTTCCTTCCATCCTTCCATCCCATAGCCTTAGCTATTGAGCTGATGAAGGTGCATTTGGGGATGAATCTTATTGTTTACACATTTGAGTACTGATATTTCTTGGAAGAGTTCAAGAAAAGTTTTTAAGCGATATTTGTGCAAGAGCGAAGACCCCTGATTTGAGTGACAGGAAGTTCCTTTTAATATTTCAGTCTTTGCAGCCTCAAGGTCTGGCATAATCTCATAGAATGGAAGAAAAGACTTGTGTGGCTAAATGGCCCACTCCTGTTTCTATTTTATATTCTTATTGCACCACACCTGCAATACCATTAGCAGTTCTGGGCACCACACCTTTGGAAGGATATATTGGCCTGAGAGGGAGTGCAGCATAGATTTACCAGAATGATACAGAAGCAAAATGCTGTAAATCTGAAGTAAACACAGAAAATGCTGGAAATATTCAAGTCAGGCAGCATCTGGGGAGAGAAATGATTCCGTACTAGGGCTCTAAATCTGAACAAAGGAAACTACAAAGATTATGAGTTGGCTAAGATTGTGTGGTGAACTTCATTCAAAGGCGGATAGGCAATGGCTAATATTTAAGGAATGAATGTATGCATTGCACAACAATGTACATTCCTTTCTGCTGCAAAAATACAAGAAAAGCGGCTCAACCTTGGCTTAAAAAAGAAATTAAGGATAGTATTCGATGCAAAGCCTTTGACAAGGTGCCGCACAAAAGGTTGTTGCATAAGATAAAGGTGCATGGCATTAAGGGGAAAGTAGTAGCATGGATAGAGGATTGGTTAATTAATAGAAAGCAAAGAGTGGGGATTAATGGGTGTTTCTGGTTGGCAATCAGTAGCTAGTGGTGTCCCTCAGGGATCAGTGTTGGGCCCACAACTGTTCACAATTTACATAGATGATTTGGAGTTGGGGACCAAGGGCAATGTGTCCAAGTTTGCAGACGACACTAAGATAAGTGGTAAAGCAAAAAGTGCAGAGGATACTGGAAGTCTGCAGAGGGATTTGGATAGGCTAAGTGAATGGGCTAGGGTCTGGCAGATGGAATACAATGTTGACAAATGTGAGGTTATCCATTTTGGTAGGAATAACAGCAAAAGGGATTATTATTTAAATGATAAAATATTAAAACATGCTGCTGTGCAGAGAGACCTGGGTGTGCTAGTGCATGAGTCGCAGAAAGTTGGTTTTCAGGTGCAACAGGTGATTAAGAAGGCAAATGGAGTTTTGTCCTTCATTGCTAGAGGGATGGAGTTTAAGACTAGGGAGGTTGCTGCAATTGTATAAGGTGTTAGTGAGGCCACACCTGGAGTATTGTGTTCAGTTTTGATCTCCTTACTTGAGAAAGGGCGTACTGGCACTGGAGCGTGTGCAGAGGAGATTCACTAGGTTAATCCCAGAGCTGAAGGGGTTGGATTACGAGGAGAGGTTGAGTAGACTGGGACTGTACTCTTTGGAATTTAGAAGGATGAGGGGGGATCTTATAGAAACATATAAGATTATGAAGGGAATAGATAGGATAGATGCGGGCAGGTTGTTTCCACTGGCGGGTGAAAGCAGAACTAGGGGGCATAGCCTCAAAATAAGGGGAAGTAGATTTAGGACTGAGTTTAGGAGGAACTTCTTCACCCAAAGGGTTGTGAATCTATGGAATTCCTTGCCCAGTGAAGCAGTTGAGGCTCTTTCATTAAATGTTTTTAAGATAAAGATAGTTTTTTGAAGAATAAAGGGATTAAGGGTTATGGTGTTCGGGCCGGAAAGTGGAGTTGAGTCCACGAAAGATCAGCCATGATCTCATTGAATGGTGGAGCAGGCTCGAGGGGCCAGATGGCCGACTCCTGCTCCTAGTTCTTATGTAAAGAGGAGTCATACAGTAGCTCGAAAAAGTAGCAAACCTGAGAATTGGGAGCAATTCAGAATTCTGCAAAAGAGGAGCAAGAGATTGATTAAGAGGGGAAAAATAGAGGATGAGAGTAAACTTAAAAGTAACATCAACGTGGACTGTAAAATCTTCCAGAAGTGCACAAAAGAAAAAGATTAGTGAAGACAAAGTCCCAAATAGGAGAAGTTACAATAGAGAACAGGAAATGGCAGATGAATTAAACAGTTACTTTAGTGCTGGCTTCACGGAGGAATACACAAATAACTTCCCAGAAATACTAAGGAATCAAGGGTCCAGTGAGAAGGAGGAATTGATATTACTAAAAAAAAAAAAAGAGTTGGAGAAATTAATGGACTGAAAGGCATTAAATCCCTTGGGACCGATCCCAAGGTACTAAAGAAGGTGGTCATGGAAATATTCGATAGATTTTGGATCAGTGCCGACGGATTGGAGGTTAGCAAATGTGACCTCGCTATTTAAAAAAGGAGGGAGAGAGAAAATAGATTGATTAGCCTAACGTCAGTAGCAGGGAAAATGCTAGGATGCGATAACAGGATTAGACAAAACCAACATGGATTTATGAAAGGGTAATTGTTTTTGACAAATATAATGGTGTTTTTTGACGAAGTTACTAGCAGGATAGATAAGGATGAACCATGAATGTGGTGTACAAAGAACAAAGGAAAGTACAGCACAGGAACAGGCCATTCGGCCCTCCAAGCCTGCGCCGACCATGCTGCCCGTCTAAACTAAAATCTTCTACACTTCCGGGATCCGTATCCC
The DNA here is from genome assembly GCF_047496885.1 of Scyliorhinus torazame. Lineage (NCBI taxonomy): Eukaryota > Metazoa > Chordata > Chondrichthyes > Carcharhiniformes > Scyliorhinidae > Scyliorhinus > Scyliorhinus torazame. The sequence goes on from NC_092716.1 coordinate 262,125,781, forward strand.
TCTATTCCCATCCTACTCATGTATTTGTCAAGATGCCCCTTAAATGTCACTATCATCCCTGCTTCCACCACCTCCTCCAGCAGCGAGTTCCAGGCACCCACCACCCTCTGTGTAAAAAAAAAAAACTTGCTTCGTACATCTCTAAACCTTGCCCCTTGCACCTTAAATCTATGCCCCCTAGTAATTGACCCCTCTACCTTGGGAAAAAGCCTACTATCCACTCTGTCTATGCCCCTCATAATTTTGTAGACCTCTTTCAGGTCGCCCCTCAACCTTCGTTTCAGTGAGAACAAACCGAGTTTATTCAACCTCCTCACAGCTAATGCCCTCCATACCAGGAAACATACTGGTAAATCTCTTCTGCACCCTCTCCAAAGCCTCCACATCCTTCAGGTAGCGTGGCGACCAGAATTGAACACTATACTTCAAGTGTGGCCTAACTAAGGTTCTATACAGCTGTAACATGACTTGCCTATTCTTATACTCAATGCTCCGGCCAATGAAGGGAAGCATGCTGTATGCCTTCTTGACTACCTTCTCCACCTGCGTTGCCCCTTTCAGTGACCTGTGGACCTGTACACCTAGAACTCGCTGACTGTCAATACTCTTGAGGGTTCTGCCATTCACTGAAGGCATTTTCAGAACCCCAAAATGTATCATGGAGTTTAACCAACCTCCCCCTTTAATGCTATTGTTGCTTTTCCGAGCACACGCCTTGTTCTCCAGGGGTGGGATTACAATTATGGACATGTGGGTTTTTAAACACAAAACAATGTTTATTCCATGAACTCAACTTAACCCTTTTAAATAAACATTGGATCTCTTAACACCCCCTTACTTCAAAGATAACCCCAAAAATATTACAACACTAAATAATCCTTCAGTTATTCCTTTCAACATCCAAGAGAGACTTAACACCTTTGAACCGAAACACATCAGGTTAAAGGCATTACTATTATGAGTTTAAATCACCCAAATGATCCAGAGATAGTCTTTCATGGCAGAGATCACAGCAGATCCAGCTCACTGCAAAACAGACACACCCCAAGCTCTTTTCAAACTGAAACTAAAAACTCAGAACTAACCTCAAAATGGCCGAACTGAGCTCAGCTCCATGAGCTCTGACATCACTGCATTTCTTAAAGGTACATTGCTTAAACATCCATTTCTTAAAGGCACTCTCGCATGACAATATTCCCTACCTGTATTAGACCTAAAGGGAGGGCAGGTAAATGGAGTTTCATAAAGTTTTTGATAAAGTCCCACATAAGAGGTGTGTGCAACATTAAAGCATGTGGGATTGGGGGTGATATATTGGCATGGATTGAGAATTGGTGAGCAGACAGGGAACAGTAGGAATCAGTGGGTCTTTTTCGAAGAGGCAGGCGGTGACTCGTGGGGCCACGCAGGGATCAGTGCTTGGCCCCCAACTATTCACAATATACATCAATGATTTGGGTGAGGGATTCAAAAGTAATATTTCCAAATTTGCTGAGGACACAAAACTTGGTGGGAATATGAATGGTGAGAAGGATATGAAGAGGCTTTGAGGTGATTTAGACAAGTTGAATGGACAAGTACATGGCAGTTGCAGTATAACATGGATAAATGTGAAGTTAGCCACTTCAGACAGAGAAACAGAATGGCAAAGCATTATTCAAATGGTGATTGGCAAATGTTCACATACAAAGGGACCTGGGTATCCCAGTGCAGCAGTCACATGACAGCAAGCAGTTTGGAAGGCAAATTGTATGTTGGCTTTCATTGCAAGAGGGCTTGACTATAGGAGCAAGTCTTACTGCAGTTGTATTCAATTAGCTTGTTCAGTTTGATTGTCATGCCATACACACCAGCATAAACTCTCCAACGAAATCCTGATTGTCGGGTTTAACAAGGTTTCACACTTCAAATGTGCCAATTAGTGTGTATAAATCTTTATAGTCAAAGATTGACAATTAAAAATAAATAATTTATTTGGGTTTCTGCTTCCAAGGTTGAATAACCCCAACCCTCAATAGATGAATTCCAAATTGAGGGTGAAATATGAGCCTGATGTGCTGCAGACATGGTGTGAGACACAGTCTCTTTTCCTGTTTGGTGCACTTTTATTTCCTCTTGCTGTACTGACAACACCACAATGGAATGTGATTTCAGGCAGTGACAATTGAACTAAGTTTATAAGGAAGGGATATTGCACCAAATGATGTGTGCAAACTCCTTTTATTATTGTACTTTGTGCATAAAAGCATTAAAGTGAGCATATTTGAACAATATTTGAAGAGGATGGCATTAATCCAATATCCTTGGCCAAAAAATGTCTCACTAACACCAGAATAACTTTTGATTTATTTACTTAACTGTTGAATTTTGCTCTGTACAAATTCCTTTTCTACATACCCAGAATGACTACACATCAAAGTTATTTAACTGGAAGGGGAGTGCTTTGAGATAATTCGAGGATGGAAAGGCACCAAATAAATGCAAGTTTGCTTGGGTCTTTTCAGTGTGTTCCTTGATACCTTATTTTGCCAATTAAATTTATTTGATTTCACGTTTATTCCATGTTGGTTTTGCCCCATTAACCGCACATTTACTCGTGGCTGATTTGGATTGTGATCTAAATTCGGGAGGTTTCGTTTTATTTTTTTTTAAATAGACATAATTGGAAGTTTTTTGTGTTGGGCATTGTTGAAATGGGACAGCTAGCGTTGCCAACTGTACTATTTTCACCTGTTAAAGTATTCACAAAAAACTGAGTAAATTATATGAATGTGTGAAGTGCAAAACATCAAATTAGTAGGCGATTTAACTTGTGGAGTTAAAAGTAGGTCGTACAATAGTTTTGATTGTGGAAAATTAAAATGAATGTTAACGACTGAGAACCCTTTCTGCTTAATGAAGTCATTCCAAGAACTAGTTCAAATATTCTCAAGTATTTTTTCAGTTATAAGGTGAAACATTCTGCTATAATTATTCATTATTGATGTCAGCTTAATAAATAATTACAAAATTGAACAGAAAGATGAAACCAGATAAATAGAAATGGATGTTTTGATTATGATGACCTTGTACTTGAGATTGGAGAGCTTTTTTAAAATCTGGAAAAATGTGCTTAAAATACACCAACTCCAACCAACTAGTCCGACCATGGTACAAAATCTACTCTAGTACTTTGGGAGAAGTGGGACAGGTGCAGTTTGTTTCAAGGTTGTATTTTTGATAACCTTGATGCTAAATCCTTGTGTTCCACCACATTATCTATGTAAAATCCAGTTTCTTTTTTATTGCCTCCATAAATGTGTTCTTGGCAATTAAGTAACCCAGCAGTATTAAGATTTGCTATTTGTGGTTATAGTATTCAATGTTACCTAGGTTTGGTATTTAATTGTGTTATTTTATTTTTTCAGTTCCCTCTCACTATTTCAACAGATGACTGCACAGCATTCAAAGCCTTCATGCAGTAACTGTACATCACAGGAGTTGCTGAGAAAGCCGGGAGATCTGTGATGTAGCAATATTTCTAACTTGGACTTAATATTTTACTACAGAGATTTTAATTAGTTGATCCACGACTCATGAGTACCCTAGGTATAAAATTTTAGAATAAATGTTTCTTATATTTATGTAAACCTGTTTCAATATTGATTTACTGTAGATCTGGCATCTAGCTTTAATTGTGTACCCTTGCTTAGAACACATTTATAATTATGTACAATTCTTTAAATTGATTTTCTTTACTCTTAATCATGTTTTTTTTTCAAGGAAATGTATCATATGTCTGTATGTATTCATCCCTATGAAAATTGTGGGGGTTTTGTAAATCGTTGTGTAATTACTACAGATATTCAGATTTTTTTATAAAGTTGAGGACAAAAAAAAGTGGGTGTGATGGCATGTTCAATGCTGTTTTCCCCAAGAGAAACTGCATGCTGACAGCACTAAGTGTGTTGATGTTGTAGTTAGTCTGGAGTCTGTAATTATATCCTTTTTAAACCATCTATTCTAATTTTTAAACCTGTAAATGCTTGTCCATTTTTTCAGTATGGTTAATAATGAATAGATGGATATAAGAAGTGATAAAGCCATATATATATATATATATATATATATATAGGACTGTTGAGGAAGAGATGGAATGAGTGCAAGGAGAAGCCTCTTCAATAACTCAAATGTTATTTCCTCCCTTACCTTACTGTTAAGAAAAGGCTGGTTTAACTTTCAATGGACCAATATCATTGACTGTGGTGTCAATTAGGACTATTCAACTTCAGAAGTATAAGAAGCCGGGTACTTTTAAAAGTAAAATGAAAGCCTTATTTATTTTTCACGAATATGGTTTGCTGTTTTCTTTGCAACCCTTTCCTAATCTATAGATACTGTGCAAACTACTTTTTTAAAAAAAGGTGACTGATAAATAGGAGATTGGGAAAATGTCTTGGCTTCATCAATAAGAGTGTTCAGTATTTTTGAGTAACCCATCAACATGTCAGCTGCAGTTTTGTTGGTATCATGGTGAGTTATGTATTGTGTACCAACACGTTGTAAATCTGTCCGAAAGCTATTAAGAGTGGTCAATTTTTTAATGTACGTTGGCCTGAATCATGTACTGTTATTTGTCCAATATTTTGCTGTTCTGAGTTTTTCTCTGCCTTCTTGTAACAAATTATGTACAGTCTATACAGTACTTTGAACTATTTTTATCACAGTATTTATTGCTTTCTCTCAATAAAATACTTAAACTTTTATTTTCCACTGCCAATAAACAAAGAAGAAAACTGAAGTTATTCGATTTATATGTCTTCTGCAATGTCAAGTGCCTTGATTTATTCCATTGGAGTATGGGGATAACTGCTCCCCAGTAACACATTACCTTAGTCTTGGGCTTGAGAATCTGGCCCTCAAATAATCTTCCTCGGTCAACCAAAGGATGAGTTGACACATTGACGGTGATGAATTTTATCATCGATGCCTTCATCTGGAAGAGGTTGTCAGGAAGAACTTTTTTACGCTTGGGCAGTGGGAGTCTGGAATTCACTGCCTGAGTTGGTAGTGGACGCAGAGACACTAAATGTACCTGGATCTGCCCCTTAAGTGCTGTAAGCTGCAGGGCTGTGGACCAGGTGCAGGAAGGTGGGATTAGAAAGCGAACCTGGGAGTTCTCGGGCTGACAAGGCCAAGATGGGCCCAATGGACTGCTTCTGTGCTGTAACTTTGCAATGATCCTACCATATGAAAAATGGTGCGCATCTGCCAGAATCTCACCCTTAATTTTAAATGATGCGAGGCAGTGTTGAAAAATTGAATTGAAAATCACTTATTGTCACAAGTAGGCTTCAAATGAAGTTACTGTGAAAAGCCCCTAGTCGCCACATTCCAGCGCCTGTTCGGGGAGGCTGGTATGGGAATTGAACCGTGCTGCTGGCCTGCATGGTCTGCATTAAAAGCCAGCAATTTAGCCCAGTGTGCTAAACCAGCCCCTGTTGTGCTGTGGGAGCTGATTGGAAGAGAACCTTAATTTTCTGGATGATTCATTTTTAAAATAAATTTAGAGTACCCAATTCCTTTTTCCAATTAAGGGACAATTTAGTGTGGCTAATTAACCTACCCCGCACATTTTTTCGGTTGTGGGGGCAGACGGGGAATGTGTAACCTCCACAAGGACAGTGACCCGAGGCGGGGATCGAACCCGGGTCCTCAGTGCTGTGAGGCAGCAGTGCTAACCACTGCGCAACCATGCTACCCCATCTGGATGATTAATGATGGGCCATTTTTTTGTATGCTTCATAGAAGGTGTCAGCAGAGTCCTGGAGCTTGGTTTCTAAGTGAGCATGCACACCATATATGTATACTGGAGCTCAATGACTGAGTTGGAGTGATTTTCTTTTTTGAGTTGAAGGTGGTGTTTCTTGAATGGCTTCCCAGCTGTTCTGTAAATTATTTCCATACCTGGGGGTAGTTTACTGGAGATGAGGTCCAGAATTGTAGAGAGTAGGGGGCAGCACGGTGGTGCAGTGCTTAGCACTACTGTCTCATGGTGCCGAGGTCCCAGGTTCGATCCCGGCTCTGGATCACCGTCCGTGTGGAGTTTGCACATTCTCCCCGTGTTTGCGTGGGTTTCGCCCCCACAACCCAAAAGATGTGCAGGATAGGTGGATTGGCCACGATAAATTGCCCCTTAATTGGAAAAAATGAATTGGGCACTCTATAAAAAAATTAATTTAGAGAGCAAGATGGGGAAGAGGGTTGGTGCGAATGCGCGATCATGTTTGATTCCTGTCATCACTGCGAAGGTCTGTGATTCCATTGACGAGGATCATGGGCTGCATGTAATCGTAGAGTAGGTGGGAGGTGGTGATAAATTTCTGAGGGCAGCCAAATTTGAGGAAGATACTCTATAAATCTTCAGATTTGACAGAGGCAAAGGCTTTTGTGAAAGAAATCCGCCCTGAGGACAACAAATGCTGGCCTTGCCAGCGATGTTCTCACCCAATGAAAGAAGAAAAGATGGCCAAAGAGGTATGTTTTAAGGAGCAGTTTTTTTTAAATTGAAATTAGAGTACCCAATTAATTTTTTCCAATTAAGGGGCAATTTAGCATAGCCAACCCACCTAGCCTGCACATCATTGGGTTGTGCAGGCGAAACCCACGCAAACACGGGGAGAATGTGCAAACTCCACACGGACAGTGACCCAGAGCTGGGATCGAACCTGGGACCTCGGCCCCGTGAGGCAGCAGGGCTAACCCACTGCGTCACCGTGCTGCCCCTTGAGCATCTTAATGGATGAGGGAGAGCTAGAGAAGCAGAGAGGTTTAGAGGGAATTCCAGGGCTTAAGTGTCTTTGACAATTTATGGGCATCGAAAACGCATTGCAGCCAAATACATACTTTTGAAGTATAAGAACTAGGAGCAGGAGTAGGCCATCTGGCCCCGCGAGCCTGCTCCGCCATTCAATGATTTCATGGCTGATCTTTGTGGACTCAGCTCCACTTTCCGGCCCGAACACCATAACCCTTAATCCCTTTATTCTTCAAAAAACTATCTATCTTTATCTTAAAAACATTTAATGAAGGAGCCTCAACTGCTTCACTGGGCAAGGAATTCCATAGATTCACAACCCTTTGGGTGAAGACGTTCCTCCTAAACTCAGTCCTAAATATACTTCCCCTTATTTTGAGGCTATGCCCCCTAGTTCTACTTTCACCCGCCAGTGGAAACAACCTCCCCGCATCTGTTCCCTTCATAATTTTATATGTTTCTATAGGATCCCCCCTCATCCTTCTAAATTCCAACGTGTACAGTCCCAGTCTACTCAACCTCTCCTCGTAATCCAACCCCTTCACCTCTGGGATTAACCTAGTGAATCTCCTGCACACCCTTCAGTGCCAGTACGTCTTTTCTCAGGTAAGGAGACCAAAACTGAATACAATACTCCAGGTGTGGCCTCACTAACACCTTATACAATTGCAGCATAACCTCCCTAGTCTTAAACTTCATCGCACTAGCAATGAAGGACAACATTCCATTTGCCTTCTTAATCACCTGTTGCACCTGAAAACCAACTTTTTGCGACTCGTGCTCTAGCACACCCAGGTCTCTACACAGCAGCATGTTTTAATATTTTATCATTTAAATAATCCCGTTTGCTGTTATTCCTACCAAAATGGATAACCTCACATTTGTCAACATTGTATTCCATCTGTCAGACCCTAGCCCATTCACTTAACCTACCCAATTCCCTCTGCAGACTTCCAGTATCCTCTGCACTTTTTGCTTTACCACTCATCTTAGCGTCGTCTGCAAACTTGGACACATTGCCCTTGGTCCCCAACTCCAAATCATCAATGTAAATTGTGAACAATTGTGGGCCCAACACTGATCCCTGAGGGACACCACTAGCTACTGATTGCCAACCAGCGAAACACCCATTAATCCACACTCTTTGCTTTCTATTAATTAACCAAGCCTCTATCCATGCTACTACTTCTACCTTTATCTTATGCAGCAACCTTTGTGTGGCACCTTGTAAAACGCTTTCTGGAAATCCAGATATACCACATCCATTGGCTCCCCGTTATCTACCGCTCCGGCAATGTCCTCACAAAATTCCACTAAATTAGTTAGGCACGACCTTCCGTTTATGAACCCATGCTGTGTCTGCCCAATGGGACAATTTCCATCCAGATGCCTCGCTATTTCTTCCTAGATTCCAGCATCTTCCCTACTACCGAAGTTAAACTCACTGCCCTATAATTACCCGCTTTCTGCCTACCTCATTTTTTAAACAGTGGTGTCACGTTTGCTGATTTCCAATCCGCCGGGACCACCCCAGAGTCTAGTGAATTTTGGTAAATTATCACTAGTGCATTTGCAATTTCCCTAGCCATCTCTTTTAGCACTCCGGGATGCATTCCATCAGGTCCAGGAAACTTGCCTACCTTTAGCCCCATTAGCTTGCCCATCACTACCTCCTTCGTGATAACAATCATCTCAAGGTCCTCACCTGTCATAGCCTCATTTCTATCAGTCACTGGCATGTTATTTGTGTCTTCCACTGTGAAGGCCAATCCAAAAAACTTGTTCAGTTCCTCAGCCATTTCCTCATCTCCCATTATTAAATCTCCCTTCTCATCCTCTAAAGGACCAATATTTACCTTAGCCACTCTTTTGTTTTAAATATTTGTAGAAACTTTTACTATCTGTTTTTATATTCTGAGCAAGTTTATTCTCATAATTTACCTTACTCTTTATCGCTTTTTTAGTAGCTTTCTGTTGCCCCCCTAAAGATTTCCCAGTCCTCCGGTCTCCCTCTAATCTTTGCCACTTTGTATGTTTTTTCTTTCAATTTGATACTTTCCCTTATTTCCTCGGATATCCACGGTCGATTTTCCATCTTTCTACCGTCATTCCTTTTTGTTGGTATAAACCTTTGCTGAGCACTGAAAAATCGCTTGGAAGGTTCTCCACTGTTCCTCAACTGTTTCACCATAAAGTCTTTGCTCCCAGTCTACCTTAGCTAGCTCTTCTCTCATGCCACTGTAATCTCCTTTGTTTAAGCACAAAACACTAGTGCTTGATTTTACCTTCTCACCCTCCATCTGTATTTTAAATTCCACCACATTGTGATCACTCCTTCCGAGAGGGTCCCTAACAATGAGATCATTAATCAACCCTGTCTCATTACACAGAACCAGATCTAGGACCGCTTGTTCCCTCGTAGGTTCCATTACGTACTGTTCTAGGAAACTATCAAGGATACATTCTATAAACTCCTCATGGCTGCCTTGACCGACCTGGTTAAACCAATCGACATGTAGATTAAAATCCCCCATGATAACTGCTGTACCATTTCTACATGCAGCAGTTATTTCTTTGTTTATTGCCTGCCCCACCATAATGTTACTATTTGGTGGCCTAGAGACTACTAATGTAGTCGCTGTTGTGGTACAGAAAACCAGGCAAACAGTTTGACCTCAAAGTCGCCACCGATAAATGATGAGAAATCTAATTGTGATGTTGATTGATGGGTAGATATTGACCAAGGTACAGTAACAATTTCAGTGCCATGTTCAGGTGGAAGACTGACCTTGGGCAGTGTACTTCTCTTGGTGCTGTCCTGACCTGCCAGGGTAAATTTAAATTCTCTGGTAAGAGACTTTAATCGGTACATTTATGCCTCAGGTGAGCATGCTACCAATTATTGGAGCTGACATGACCTGAGACCAAGGCAGCTGAACGCACCCTCCCAATGGTGCTATCATTAAAACCAGGGGCCATTGCCAGAACTGGTGGAACACAGATTTCACAGCTTCTTGGGCTGGAGAAGGTTGGTGAGGGCCTGGGTGGATTTGTAGACAAAGCAGTATACTCGTGCATGTTAAATTGAGTACTCCATGGGATAGATATCAACTCTTTGTAAGAACTGGTGAATTGATTTTAAAAATCTCAATCCACAAATATATCAATTTAGCAATGATTTGGCAAGTTAGAGTTGGAAATAAGTCCCCGGGTTCCATATATCCAAATTTGCTGATAAAGTCTGGCAGCATTGTAAGCAAAGATTATGAAGTGATATTGATGAATATGGTACCAACCCCGCCTGCTCTCGGTCATCAGCAAAGTGATGGATGGTGTCGCTGGCAATGCTAGGTGACATTTACTTGGCAATAATCACCAATATTTACTTTGGATTCTACTAGGTTTTTGGTTCCAAATCTCTTGCAAACTTGGTCCAAATTGGACAAGAGCTGAGCTTGAGGGATGGTAGGTACTGCCCTTGACGTCAAGGCTGCCTTTGACCGAATGTGGCATCCCAAGATACTGAGCAAAACTGAAATTGATGGGGGGTGGAACTGTTTGCTGGTTAGAGTCATACCTAGCACATCTCGCTAGGTATGATTAAATCATCTTGCCCCCTATGACATCACTTTTAAGAGTCTGTTGGGGTCGGACCTAACCACCTTGAGCTTCCTTGCATCAAAGTCAAAAATGAGAATGCTCACAGATGATTGCAGTACTGGTTACTGAAGCAGTCTGTGCCTGCATGTGCAGGATGTACCATACGTAAGATCAGCTGCAGCAGCTCACCAAGAATCCACCTGAAGCATCTTCTGAACCTGTGTCCTCTACCACCAGAAGGACAAGGGCAGCAGATGCATATATTTGTCACCAACTGCAAGTTCCCCTCCCAAGTTGCACGCTATCTTATCTTGGTACTGTACTATTGCACCTGATTGTTGCTGAGCCAAAATCCATGAACACCTTCCAACAGCAGTTTAAGCAAATGACCTGCCACCGCTTCCTCGAGGGTAATTAGACATCGACAACAAATGTTGGTCTTGCTGTGATGTTCACATCCCATAAATGTAATTTTTAAATGGGCAAAATTGTGGCAAGTAGATTTCAACTTGCTCAAAATGAATGGCATCCTCTTTTGACTTAATACCGTTGAGAATTGAAGAGGCTTGGGCTTGTGGGTACATGGATCATTGAAATGTCATGAATAGCTACAGAAAATAATTATATAGGCCAGCATTCCTTGAGCCTTTTTATCTGGAAGACTACAATACGTGACGGGTAGAAATCTTGCTTCAGTTGTACAAAGCCCTGATTAGAACATACCTGGAATGCTGTGAGCAGCTCTGATGCCTTAGGGGGCAATAATTGGGCTTTTAAGGGAGTGCAGCACAAGTTTACAAGACTGATATCTGGGGGCGAAGGGTTAAATAACGAGAGATTATGCAAAGTAGGATTATACTCCCTGGAATTTAGATGGTTATGGGGTGATTTGATCAACATTTCCAAGATATTAAGGAGAAATAACGGTAGAGAGAAGCTTTTTCCACTGGTGGGGTTGAGAACTGGGAATTGGGTAAGTGGCATGGTTTTAATCATTGTAACCAGATATTTTGGGAGTAAAATTCGGAAGCCCTGCGACACAAAGCATGGTAGAAATTGGAACACTCTTCCTTAAGTGATAATTGATGCTCGATCAGTTGTCAATGTATAACAATGTTTGGAAAACAAACGTAGTTTTAAGGGATTTACATTTGTATTGGTTGGGATTAGAAATAAGATATAGTTTTAAGTGGGTTTCATTTAATGGAAGGGTAAAACCTAAAGTTAAGATACATGCTGGACAAAGGCGTTTGTATGGGTGGGTTTGGTTAAGTTCCAACTCTTTTTCTATTGTGCTTAGAGAGAGCGACTGCATGAAGAATAAATAACCCAGTACGAAGTCTTACAACACCAGGTTAAAGTCCAGCAGGTTTGTTTCGATGTCACTAGCTTTCGGAGCGCTGCTCCTTCCTCAGGTGAATGAAGAGGTCTGATCCAGAAACACATATAGAGACAAATTCAAAGATGCCAAACAATGCTAGGAATGCGAGCATTAGCAGGTGATTAAGCCTTTACAGATCCAGAGATGGGGTAACCCCAGGTTAAAGAGGTGTGAATTGTATCAAGCCAGGACAGTTGGTAGGATTTTGCAGGCCAGATGGTGGGGGATGAATGTAATGTGACATGAATCCCAGGTTCCGGTTGAGGCCGCACTCATGTGTGCGGAACTTGGCTATAAGTTTCTGCTCGGCGATTCTGCGTTGTCGCGGGCCTTCAGGACCCGCGACAACGCAGAATCGCCGAGCAGAAACTTATAGCCAAGTTCCGCACACATGAGTGCGGCCTCAACCGGGACCTGGGATTCATGTCACATTACATTCATCCCCCACCATCTGGCCTGCGAAATCCTACCAACTGTCCTGGCTTGATACAATTCACACCTCTTTAACCTGGGGTTACCCCATCTCTGGATCTGTAAAGATTTAATCACCTGCTAATGCTCGCATTCCTAGCATTGTTTGGCATCTTTGAATTTGTCTATATATGTGTTTCTGGATCAGACCTCTTCATTCACCTGAGGAAGGAGCAGCGCTCCCAAAGCTAGTGACATCGAAACAAACCTGTTGGACTTTAACCTGGTGTTGTAAGACTTCGTACTGTGCTCACCCCAGTCCAACGCCGGCATCTCCACATAATAAATAACCCAGCAGGGGCGCTGGCAATAATTTTCAATTCCTCTCTGGCTATGGGAGGGGTGCTAGAGGATAATCAATGTGGTACCAATATTCAGGAAGGGATGAACCAGGAAACTACAGGCCAGTCAGTCTAACCTCAGTGGTGAGGAAACTATTGGAAGCAATTCTGAGAGACAGAATTAATCTGCATTTGGAGAGGCAGGGATTAATCAGGAACAGTCAGCATGATTATGTTAAGGGGAGGTCATGTCTGGCCAACTTGATTGAATTTTTCGAAGAGGTGACCAGGTGTGTAGATGCGGGAAATGCATTTGAGGTTGTCTACTTGGACTTCAGCAAGGCCTTGGATAAAGTCCCACATGGGAGACTGATAGTTCAAGAAAGCAGACAGAATGCTTGTCTTCATTGGATGGTGTATCTAGTATATAAACTGGCAAATTATGCTGCAGGTGTATAGAAGCTTGGTAAGGCCGCACTTGGAATATTGCACACAATTCTGGTCGCCACACTACCAGAACGATGTGGAGGCTTTAGAGAGGATGCAGAGGAGATTTACCAGGATGTTGCCTGGTCTGGAGGGTGTTAGCTATGCGGAGAGGCTGAATAGATTCAGACTGTTTTCATTAGAACAACGGAGTATGAGGAGTGATCCGATAGAGGTCTACAAGATTATGAGGGGTGTGGATGGGCAGGCACCCTTTCCCAGGGTGGAGGGGTCAGTCACCAGGGGGCATAGGTTTAAGGTCTGTGGAGCAAACTTTAGAGAAGATGTTCGAGGCAGGGTTTTACGCAGAGGGTGGCGCGTGCCTGGAATACGTTGCCAGGGGAGGTTGTGGGAGCAGTTACATTTACGGTGTTCAAAAGGCATCTTGACAAACACATGGATAGGATGGGTATAGAGGGATACGGCACAAGGAAGTGCTGAGGGTTTTGGCAAAGGTTGGTATGACCAGTACAGGCTTGGAAGGCCGAAGGGCTTGTTCCTGTCCAGTATTGTTCTTTGTTAAGGTAAGAGCCCATGAGATCCAAGGAAATTTGGCAAATTGGATCCAGAATTAGCAAAGTGGCAGGAAGCAGAGGGTGATGGTCGAGGGGTGTTTCTCTGACTGTGGGAGCCTGTGTCCAGTGGGGTCCCGCAGGGTTCAGTGTTAGGGCCCTTGCTGTTTGTGGTCTATATAGGTGGTTTAGATATGAATGTAGCGGGTTTGGTCAGTAAGTTAAGATGATACGAAAATGGGGCGGAATGGTGGTGCAGTGGTTAGCACTGCTGCCTCACACGCTGAAGACCCGGGTTAAATCCCGGCTCCGGGTCACTGTCCGTGTGGAGTTTGCACATTCTCCCCGTGTCTGCATGGGTATCACCCCCACGACCCAAAGATGTGCAGGGTGGGTGGATTGGCCTCGCTAAATTGCCCCTTAAGTGGAAAAAAAATTATTGGGTACTCTAAATTAATTTTTTTTAAAAGATGATACAAAAATTACTGGGGTGGTGAATAGTGAGGAAGATAGCCTTTGATTACAGGAGGATATAGACTGGCTGGTCAGATGGGCTGATCAGTAGCAAATGGAACTCAATCCAGATAAGTGTGAGGTGAGGCACTTGGGCAGGACAAACAAGGCAAGGGGAATACAGATAAACGGCAGGACCGAGGATCAGAGGGACCTTGGTGTGCATGTACACCCGTCCCTTAAGGTAGCAGAGCAGGTGATACAGTAGTTAAGAAGGCAGATGGTATACCTACCTTTAAAATAATAGATAATCTTTATTAGTGTCACAAGTAGGCTTACATTAACACTGCAATGAAGTTACTGTGAAAAGCCCCTAGTCACCACATACAGCACCTCTTCGGGTACACCGACGGAGATTTCAGATTGTTCAATTCACCTAATAAGCACGTCTTTCGGGACTTGTGGGAGGAAACAGGGGCAACCGGAGGAAACCCACGCAGACACAGGGAGAACGTGCAGACTGCACAGCCAGTGACCCAAGCCGGGAATCGAACCCGGGTCCCTGGCTCTGTGAAGCAACAGTGCTAACCACTGTGCTACCAACGAGGGATAGAGTTTAAGAGCAGGGAGGTTATGCTGGATCTGTATAAAACATTGGTTAGGCCACAGCTCGAGTATTGTGCCCAGTTCTGGAATCCACATTATAGGAGGGATGTGATAGCACTGTTTTTACCGGTGCAGATGCGATAGGCCGAAGGGCCTTTTCTATGCTCTCCACCTCTATGACTCTATGGTTGAGGAGGCCTTGTACGATAGAGAAGATTTTGAGATTTAGTTTATCTAATTTGATGGCAGTTGGAGACTGGTCACTGACAAGGTGGTGGTGTAGTGGTATTGTCACTGGACGAGTAATCCAGAGACCCAGGGTAAGGCTCTGGGGACCTGGTTCAAATCCCGCCATGGCAGATGGTGAAATTTGAATTCAATAAAAATCTGGAATTAAATCTAACGATAACCATGAAACCATTGTCGATTGTCGTAAAAACCCATCTGGTTCAGTAATGTCCTTTTGGGGAGGGACAGCACGGTGGCGCAGTGGGTTAGCCCTGCTGCCTCATGGCACCAAGGTCCCAGGTTCGATCCCGGCTCTGGGTCACTGTCCGTGTGGCGTTTGCACATTCTCCCCGTGTTTGCGTGGGTTTCACCCCCACAACCCAAAAGATGTGCAGGGTAGGTGGATTGGCCACGCTAAATTGCCCCTTGGAAAAAATGAATTGGGTACTCTAAATTTATATTTAAAAAATTATGTCCTTTAGGGAAGGAAATCTGCCGTCCTTACCCGGTCTGGCCTACATGTGACTCCAGACCCACAATAACACTGCCTCCTTAAGGGCAATTAGGGATGGACAATAAATGCTGGCACAGCCAGCAATGCCCACGTACCATAAACAAATTTTAAAAAAACAGTTCTCAACTCTGCCAGGAGAAGCTGGACCAGACAATGGAATTATAAAGATGCAAGTTTCCTCAGTAACAAGATACAATCCAGATAACCAGCGAATTGAGACAGAAGGAGCGTTTAAGACACCTGAAGTTTTGAGAACAAAGACCAAGGTATTGTTCAGAAGAATTCAAGGAAGTGTAAACAAAGTGTTCTGAGTATGGCAGGGGGGTGGGCACGGGAGCAATAGGTCAGAAGGTGAGAGCGTTGAGGGAGAACTAGGGAATATGGACAGTGTGGCTCTGAGGCAGAGCAGACGGGGAGAAGTTGCTGAACACAGCGGGTCTGGTGGCCTGAAGTGCATATGTTTTAATGCAAGGAGCATTACGGGTAAGGCAGATGAACTTAGAGCTTGGATTGCTACTTGGAACTATGATGTTGTTGCCATTACAGAGACCTGGTTGAGGGAAGGGCAGGATTGGCAGCTAAACGTTCCAGGATTTAGATGTTTCAGGCGGGATAGAGGGGGATGTAAAAGGGGAGGCGGAGTTGCGCTACTTGTTCAGGAGAGTATCACAGCTATACAGCGAGGGGACACCTCAGAGGGCAGTGAGGCTATATGGGTAGAGATCAGGAATAAGAAGGGTGCAGTCACAATGTTGGGGGTATACTACAGGCCTCCCAACAGCCAGCGGGAGATAGAGGAGCAGATAGGTAGACAGATTTTGGAAAAGAGTAAAAACAACAGGGTTGTGGTGATGGGAGACTTCAACTTCCCCAATATTGACTGGGACTCACTTAGTGCCAGGGGCTTAGACGGGGCAGAGTTTGTAAGGAGCATCCAGGAGGGCTTCTTAAAACAATATGTAAACAGTCCAACTAGGGAAGAGGCGGTACTGGACCTGGTATTGGGGAATGAGCCCGGCCAGGTGGTAGATGTTTCAGTAGGGGAGCATTTCGGTAACAGTGACCACAATTCAGTAAGTTTTAAAGTACTGGTGGACAAGGATAAGAGTGGTCCGAGGATGAATGTGCTAAATTGGGGGAAGGCTAATTATAACAATATTAGGCGGGAACTGAAGAGCATAGATTGGGGGCGGATGTTTGAGGGCAAATCAACATCTGACATGTGGGAGGCTTTCAAGTGTCAGTTGATAGGAATACAGGACAGGCATGTTCCTGTGAGGAAGAAAGACAAATACGGCAATTTTCGGGAACCTTGGATGACGAATGATATTGTAGGCCTCGTCAAAAAGAAAAAGGAGGCATTTGTCAGGGCTAAAAGGCTGGGAACAGACGAAGCCTGTGTGGCATATAAGGAAAGTAGGAAGGAACTTAAGCAGGGAGTCAGGAGGGCTAGAAGGGGTCATGAAAAGTCATTGGCAAATAGGGTTAAGGAAAATCCCAAGGCTTTTTACACTTACATAAAAAGCAAGAGGGTAGCCAGGGAAAGGGTTGGCCCACTGAAGGATAGGCAAGGGAATCTATGTGTGGAGCCAGAGGAAATGGGCGAGGTACTAAATGAATACTTTGCATCAGTATTCACCAAAGAGAAGGAATTGGTAGATGTTGAGTCTGGAGAAGGGGGTGTAGATAGCCTGGGTCACATTGTGATCCAAAAAGACGAGGTGTTGGGTGTCTTAAAAAATATTAAGGTAGATAAGTCCCCAGGGCCGGATGGGATCTACCCCAGAATACTGAAGGAGGCTGGAGAGGAAATTGCTGAGGCCTTGACAGAAATCTTTGGATCCTCGCTGTCTTCAGGGGATGTCCCGGAGGACTGGAGAATAGCCAATGTTGTTCCTCTGTTTAAGAAGGGTGGCAGGGATAATCCCGGGAACTACAGGCCGGTGAGCCTTACTTCAGTGGTAGGGAAATTACTGGAGAGAATTCTTCGAGACAGGATCTACTCCCATTTGGAAGCAAATGGACGTATTAGTGAGAGGCAGCACGGTTTTGTGAAGGGGAGGTCGTGTCTCACTAACTTGATCGAGTTTTTCGAGGAGGTCACTAAGATGATTGATGCAGGTAGGGCAGTAGATGTTGTCTATATGGACTTCAGTAAGGCCTTTGACAAGGTCCCTCATGGTAGACTAGTACAAAAGGTGAAGTCACACGGGATCAGGGGTGAACTGGCAAGGTGGATACAGAACTGGCTAGGCCATAGAAGGCAGAGGGTAGCAATGGAGGGATGCTTTTCTAATTGGAGGGCTGTGACCAGTGGTGTTCCACAGGGATCAGTGCTGGGACCTTTGCTCTTTGTAGTATATATAAATGATTTGGAGGAAAATGTAACTGGTCTGATTAGTAAGTTTGCAGACGACACAAAGGTTGGTGGAATTGCGGATAGCGATGAGGACTGTCTGAGGATACAGCAGGATTTAGATTGTCTGGAGACTTGGGCGGAGAGATGGCAGATGGAGTTTAACCTGGACAAATGTGAGGTAATGCATTTTGGAAGGGCTAATGCAGGTAGGGAATATACAGTGAATGGTAGAACCCTCAAGAGTATTGAAAGTCAAAGAGATCTAGGAGTACAGGTCCACAGATCACTGAAAGGGGCTACACAGGTGGAGAAGGTAGTCAAGAAGGCATACGGCATGCTTGCCTTCATTGGCCGGGGCATTGAGTATAAGAATTGGCAAGTCATGTTGCAGCTGTATAGAACCTTAGTTAGGCCACACTTGGAGTATAGTGTTCAATTCTGGTCGCCACACTACCAGAAGGATGTGGAGGCTTTAGAGAGGGTGCAGAAGAGATTTACCAGAATGTTGCCTGGTATGGAGGGCATAAGCTATGAGGAGCGATTGAATAAACTCGGTTTGTTCTCACTGGAACAAAGGAGGTTGAGGGGCGACCTGATAGAGGTATACAAAATTATGAGGGGCATAGACAGAGTGGATAGTCAGAGGCTTTTCCCCAGGGTAGAGGGGTCAATTACTAGGGGGCATAGGTTTAAGGTGAGAGGGGCAAAGTTTAGAGTAGATGTACGAGGCAAGTTTTTTACGCAGAGGGTAGTGGGTGCCTGGAACTCACTACCGGAGGAGGTAGTGGAGGCAGGGACGATAGGGACATTTAAGGGGCATCTTGACAAATATATGAATAGGATGGGAATAGAAGGATACGGACCCAGGAAGTGTAGAAGATTGTAGTTTAGTCGGGCAGTATGGTCGGCACGGGCTTGGAGGGCCGAAGGGCCTGTTCCTGTGCTGTACATTTCTTTGTTCTTTGTTCTTTGAGTTAAAGAGCAGTAACTGTGGGTGGCACGGTAGCACAGTGGTTAGCACTGTTGCTTCACAGCTCAGGGTCCCAGGTTCGATTCCTGGCTTAGGTCACTGTCTGTGTGGAGTCTGCATGTTCCCCCTGTGTCTGCGTGGGTTTCCTCCGGGTGCTCCGGTTTTTCCCCACAGTCCAAAGACGGGCTGTTAGATGAATTGGATATTCTGACTTCTGCATCGGTGTACCCGAACAGGCGCCGGAATGTGGCGACTCGGGGATTTTCACAGTAACTTCATTGCAGTGTTAATGTAAGCCTACTTGTGGGAATAAAGATTATTATTATTAGGTTTAAAGTGGGACGGCAAACTTCAGTGTGTGATAAAAAGTTTGGTGTCATTTTAATACATTCTAGAAGTAAAGCTGCTTTCGAGTTTGCCTGCTCTGTAACTGGTTACATTTTACCCACATATCACTTCACTCCTGCTAAGGCACTCTTCAACCTGGCCAGATAACTCAACATAGGAGACGGCAAAGAAAATAGTATAAAGTACAGAAATACATTTTCAGTTTAAAAGCTGCTGGAGTTTTCCTTTGTGCAGCTAAACTGAAGTCCATTCGTACAAGAACAATGGGGAAGGCGAGAATGACCACTAACCTCCTCAAAACTGTTCTACATCTCCCCACCTCCTCTGATGTTCAATGTCAAAAATACGTGGCATTTAGGGCTTTGTGGCTAGCACGTTTATTGTGGATAGGACATCCTGTCCTCCTTAAGAGTGTGCAAGGAGAGGGAATCGGTACCAACCGGCCAAGAAGAAAGAGGCAGGTAGTTTAGGGGTCCCCTGAGTGTATGGCACTCTCCAACCAGTATTGCTGAAAGTGATGGTACATTTGGGGATTGCAACTGGAGACACAGGCGGGGCACCATGGCTGAATCAGAGGGACACATGAAGACTGGAAGAGCAATAGTGACGAGAGATTCAATAATTAGGGGACCAGACCGGTGTTTTCGTGACCACAGGTGTAAATCCAGAACGGAATATTGCGTCTCTGGTGCCAAGCTCAAGGATGCCACTGAGTGGCTGCAGATCACCCTGAGAGCTGAGGAAGGTGGTTGTGAATCACATTGATGCCAGTGACTTAGGCAGAGAGCACGATGTAGTCCTGCAATGAGAATTAAGGGAGCTCGGTAGAAATTAACAAACACAACCTCAAAAGCAATAATCTCCAGATTACTCCTGGTGCTACACACAAGTGAGGGTAGAGCAGATGAGAGCACTGCTGGAGAGATGGTACAGGATGGAGGGCTTTAGATTCTTGAGACACTGGAATCGGTTCTGAGGGCGATGGGACTTGTACAGGCTGGATGGATACCCCCGCGGGTTATAACAGCAGGGCAGTTTGTCAGTGCTATTGGGGGGTGTTGTACCCTCAATAACGACGCTTAGAGAGTAAACGGTAAAGAAGGCTTTAATAAGCTAAGAGCTAGCCTGGTGCCGAGACGGGTGCTAACAGAGGTGCCGCCCACAAGGCGGCCCCTTATATACAGCTCCCAGATGGGAGGAGCCAGAGGCGGAGTCCCCCAGGGTTCCAAGCCCGGTCTTAAAGGGGACATCACCTTACATGATGACAAGGGTACAGTATTACAGTAACCATTCATCACATTCACCCCCTGTTTAAAAAAATGTCCGGCGGGGGTGAAGTGCCATCATAAGTCCATTCGGCTCGGTGGCCTGATCATCCTTATCGACCTCCTCAGCTCGGGCGGTGGTGCGGCGGACACGGACGTCTTAGTTGAGGGTACGTCCGGAGCACGGTGGTTGGAGCCTTGGTCCGGGTCGGGGTAGGGGAATGGGGCACAGGGGGAATAGGTGGGGCTGGGGATAGCGGTGCCGGCCCCGGCAGGGTGCATAGAGGGGGGGGGCGCTAGGGGGCGTGTGCGGTAGGTTCCCACCAACGGGGAGTGGGGCCGGGAGGGGGTGTGTTGTAGAGGGTGCCGGGTCCTGCAGGGGAGCGGCGCGGGAAGGGGCATCTGTAGTGGGGGAACCAGCGGGTACCAGATCCCGGAGGGAAACCGTATCTTGCCTGCCGTTGGGGTACTCGACGTAGGCGTAACGGGTTTGCGTGTAGTAATCGGACCTTCTCGACCAGGGGGTCCGTTTTATGGCTCCTCGTGTGCCTCCGGAGAAGAACAGGTTCCGGAGCCGTCAGCCAAGGTGGAAGAGAAACCCCGGAGGTGGACTTCCTGGGGAAGACAAACAATCGGTTGTGAGGGGTCTCATTCATGGCTGTGCAGAGGCGCAACCTTATGGAGTGTAGGGCGTCGGGCAGGACCTCCTGCCAGCGGGTGGTTGGGAGACTTCTCAACCGTAGGGCCAGAAGGACAGCCTTCGACACTGTTGCGTTCTCCCTCTCCACTTGCCCGTTTCCCCGCGGGTTATAACTGGTCGTTCTGGTCGAGGCGATGCCTTTGCTGAGCAGATACTGACGCAGTTCATCGCTCATAGAACATAGAACGATACAGCGCAGTCCAGGCCCTTCGGCCCACGATGTTGCACCGTAACAAAAGCCATCTAACCTACACTATGCCATTATCATCCATATGTTTATCCAATAAACTTTTAAATGCCCTCAATGTTGGTGAGTTCACTACTGTAGCAGGTAGGGCATTCCACGGCCTCACCACTCTTGGCGTAAAGAACCTACCTCTGACCTCTGTCCTATATCTATTATCCCTCAGTTTAAAGCTATGTCCCCTCGTGCTAGCCATTTCCATCCGCGGGAGAAGGCTCTCACTGTCCACCCTATCTAACCCCCTAAATTGCGAAAAGTTACTGATCAAGGTGTTAGGATTCATAACAAAGACATAAAAAACAGCATAAGTGTACTTTACCTGAATGCTCGTAGTATACGAAATAAGGTAAATGAGTTGATGGCGCAAATCATCGTGAATGACTATGATTTAGTGGCCATTACTGAAACATGGTTAAAAGATGGTCACGACTGGGAGTTAAATATCCAAGGGTATCAGACTATATGAAAGGATAGAATGGACGGTAAGGGCGGTGGTGTAGCTTTGTTGTTTAAGGATGGCATCCGGGCAATAGTAAGGGATGATATTGGTGCTATGGAGGACAAGGTTGAATCAATTTGGGTGGAATCAGGAATAGTAAGGCGAAAAGATCACTGATAAGAGTAGTCTATAGGCCACCAAATAGTAACAGGATGGTGGGGCAGGCAATAAGCAAAGAAATAATGGATGCATGTATAAATGGTACAGCGGTTATCATGGGAGATTTTAATCTGCATATCGATTGGTTTAACAAGGTTGGTAAAGGCAGCCTTGAGGAGGAGTTTATAGAATGTGCCCGGGATAATTTCCTGGATCAGTATGTAATGGAACCTACAAGGGAACAAGCGGTCCTAGATCTGGTCCTGTGTAATGAGGCAGGATTGATTAATGATCTCATAGTTCGGGATCCTTTTGGAAGGAGCGATCACAATATGGTGGAATTTAAAATACAGTTGGAGGATGACAAGGTAAAATCAAACACTAGTGTTTTGTGCTTAAACAAAGGCGATTACAATGGGATGAGAGAAGAACTAGCTAAGGTAGACTGGGAGCAAAGACTTTATGGTGAAGCAGTTGAGGAACAGTGGAGAACCTTCCGAGCGATCTTTCACAGTGTTCAGAAAAGGTTCATACCGACAAAAAAGAAAGACGGTAGAAAGGGGAAAAATCGACCGTGGATATCTAAGGAGGTGAGGGAGAGTATCAAATTGAAGGAAAAAACATACAAAGTGGCAAAAATTAGTGGGAGACTAGAGGACTGGGAAGTCTTTAGGGGACAACAGAAAGCTACTAAAAAAGCCATAAAGAAGAGTAAGGTAGACTATGAAAGTAAACTTGCTCAGAACATAAAAGCAGATAGTAAAAGCTTCTACAAATATATAAGACAAAAAAGAGTGGCTGAGGTAAATATTGGTCCTTTGGAAGATGAGAAGGGAGATTTAATAATAGGAGACGGGGAAATGGCTGAGGAGCTGAACAGGTTTTGGGGGTCAGTCTTCACAGTGGAGGACACAAATAACATGCCAGTGACTGATGGAAATAAAGATATGATAGGTGAGGACCTTGAGATGATTGTAATCACTAAGGAGGCCGTATTGGGCAAGCTAATGGGGCTAAAGGTAGACAAGTCTCCTGGCCCTGATGGGATGCATCCCAGAGTGTTAAAAGAGATGGCTCGGGAAATTGTAAACGCACTAGTGATAATTTATCAAAATTCACTAGACTCTGGGGTGGTCCCAGAGGATTGGAAAAACATCACTGTTTAAAAAAGGAGGTCGGCAGAAAGCGGGTAATTATAGGCCGGTAAGCTTAACTTTGGTTGTAGGGAAAATGCTGGAATCTATCATTAAGGAGGAAATAGCGGGGCACCTGGAGGGAAATTGTCCCATTGGGCAGACGCAGCATGGGTTCACAAAGGGTAGGTCGTGTCTGACTAATTTGGTAGAATTTTTTGAGGATGTTACCAGTGCAGTAGATAACGGGGAGCCAATGGATATATCTGGATTTCCAGAAAGCTTTTGACAAGGTGCCACACAAAAGGTTGCTGCATAAACTAAAAATGCATGGCATTGAGGGTAAAGTGGTAGCATGGGTAGAGGATTGGTTAACTAACAGAAAGCATAGAGTGGGGATAAATGGGTGTTTCTCTGGTTGGCAACCTGTAACTAGTGGGGTCCCTCAAGGATCAGTATTGGGCCCGCAGTTGTTCACAATTTACATAGACGATTTGGAGTTGGGGACCAAGTGCAATGTGTCAAAGTTTGCAGACGACACTAATATGAGCGGTAAAGCAAAAAGTGCAGAGGATACCGGAAGTCTGCAGAAGGATTTGGATAGGTTAGGTGAATGGGCTAGGGTCTGGCAGATGGAATTCAATGTTGCCAAGTGTGAGGCTATCCATTTTGGGAGGAATAGCAGCAGAAGGATTATTATTTAAACGGTAAGATGTTAAAACATGCTGCTGTGCAGAGGGACCTGGGTGTGCTGGTGCACGAGTCGCAAAAAGTTGGTGTGCAGGTGCAACAGGTGATTAAGAAGGCTAATCAAGTTTTGTCTTTCATTGCTAGAGGGATGGAGTTCAAGACTAGTGAGGTTATGCTGCAATTGTATAGGGTGTTGGTGAGGCCGCATCTGGAGTATTGTGTTCAGTTTTGGTCTCCTTACCTGAGAAAGGACATATTGGCACTGGAGGGAGTGCAGAGGAGATTCACTAGGTTGATCCCAGAGTTGAGGGGATTAGATTATGACGAGAGGTTGAGTAGACTGGGACTGTACTCATTGGAGTTTAGAAGGATGCGGGGGGATCTTATTGAAACATATAAAATTATGAAGGGAATAGATAGGATAGATGCGGGCAGGTTGTTTCCACTGGTCGGGGAAAGCAGAACTAGGGGGCATAGTCTCAAAATAAGGGGAGGTAGATTTAGGACGGAGTGTAGGAGGAACTTCTTCACCCAAAGGGTTGTGAATCTCTGGAATTCCTTGCCCAGTGAAGCAGTTGAGGCTCCTTCTTTAAACGTTTTTAAGAAAAAGATAGATGCCTTTCTAAAGAATAAAGGGATTCGGGGATATGGTGTACGGGCCGGAGAGTGGAGCTGAGTCCACAAAGATCAGCCATGATCTCATTAAATGGCGGAGCAGGCTTGAGGGGCCAGATGGCCTACTCCTGCTCCTAGTTCTTATGTTCTTATGTTCTTATCACATAGGACAGGGAGTACCAGGTTATGAACCTGTCACACCAGGAAGATGCAGTGTCGCTGGTGACTGGGCTTTGGGTACTGCGGGGCAGTGAAACATTAACGGCTGGGAGGTTTGGAATAATGGGGTCTGCGTTCCCGCGCAACCAAATGTTCATAAAAAAGATGTTGAGCACGATGAAAGAAGTCCTCCTGGCTGTCATCGTTCCTTTTCCTTCTTGTGTTCTTTGTTTTCTCCGGTCCTGGAGCCTCTGGAGTTCTGTAAAAACAAGCATAGTATCTGTAACTACCTTGGTTTAATATCCAGTGTGTTAGTGTGTCTGTCCTTTGGGGCCAATTGTTCCCTTGTAATTGGTCACTATGTGTGACACCCTCATTTTTTTTTTTCAAAACAAATTTTAGGACATGGCACACTTCCCAGTGAGGGGCCAGTGCTCCCAGTGAGGGGCCAGTGCTGATTCACCATCCCAATGTTCCAGGATGTAAATAGCAGATGGCAGCAACCTAAAGGTCGCCAAAAAAAATAAAACTTTTTGAAATGAAAATGTCAAATGGGGTGCGTATGGGCCGCGACGGGTAAGATGTGGATGGAGTCCCCGGGTAGGACGGCTACCAATGCCGTATCTCCCTTACCCGAGCGCGTTTGACCAACGGGGGAGTCCCCACGCAGGGCGGGTATCACGCCATTTCTCCACTGTCTAAGCAACCGACAAGAACGGGCAAAAATGTAGTCATCGTGGTGGGGTTGCTACAGTGATTCTATCCTCGAATCACAAGAGCAGCTACGATCGGGCGTCTGGTGAGCAGGTATCTGCTGAAAAGCTAGTTCCGCTGAACAAGCGTCTGGTCTGTTGACCAGGTATCTGTGGACAAGTTGGTACCGCTGAACAAGCAGCTGGAAAAATTTACTGTAGGACGAACAACATAAAACAAACGTACGAACAACATAAAACATCCTGCAGGTTCCATCAGGAAGGACAACACTTTTCCCAAGTGTCTCCTTTAAACATCATGTGGACACCTCAGTTCTCTGTTGCAAACAGGGTCGCAAAGGGGTTGGCGGATTGGGGGTCCGACTCGAGGTCGTCCCCTTCTCCCGGGTGCCAAACTCTGGAGTGAATTAAGGCTGAGAGGGCTGCGTGGTGTGAGTTGGGGTTGCTTTCGTCGTTGCGGACGAGTCTGTAGGAGTTGTCGCGGTGCCAGTGAGTTGTGTCGAGTTGTGTGGGGACAAAGTCGGGGTCGTCCGTGTGGTTCGGTGGTCGGTGGTGGGATTTGTTTAGGAAAGTGATCATGAAGGGATCACTGGAGTCGAAATCGGAGTCGCTGGGTGTGGGTCCTGTTGTATGGGGATAGTAGGGAGGCGTGCTGTGGCTATCGTCCGAGTCACAGTCGCTGTCTCTGCTGCTGCAGTCTGTGGGCGTTCCGGGGCGGAGTGTATATTTCGGGGGTGGAGTCGAGGGCGAGTCCGTGTCTGGGCTGGACGTGGTGGGGGTTGGTCTGGTTACGTTGGCTGTGGGCGGGGTGTGGTCTGCTGCGTCAAGCATGACGTGGTGGGCGTGGTTTGACTGTGCTCCACAAGCCTTTAACTGGTTTATGTGAAACCACGCAGTCTTACCATTTGGGTATTTGATTTTGTATACCGATGGGCTTACTTTATCCGTAATGGAGTACGGACCCGAGTATTTCGGAGACAGGAATGTGCTGGTGTTATACACAGACGACATCACTTGTTGTCCTATATCATACTCCGTTGCATGTACTGCCTTATCAAAATAGGCCTTGCTCTGTTTCTTTTTGGTGCCCAATTTAACTGCAGCTGCAAACTGAGCCGTTTTTACATTCGCAACTAATTGCTCAATGGCTTTCTCGTGTGTGAGGGCCGTAACTTCAGGGCTGGTCAGGTCTGGACCTAACAAGTATTCTGTCCCTTTCATGGGGCGTCCGGTCATAAGGGTGTGTGGGGTGTAACCTGTGGAGGTGGAAACAGTGTTACGCAAAAACATCAGCGCAAAGGGGAGGACAGAATCCCAAGTGGTGTTGTTTTGCTGGACCATTTTTCTGAGGGTGGTTTTTAGGGTCCGATTCATGCGCTCCACTATACCACTCGACTGTGGGTGGTACGCAATGTGAAATTTTTGGGTTATGCCAAATATCGTGAGGACGTTCTGCATGACCCGTCCCATAAAGTGAGAACCTTGGTCCGATTCAATACTGCGGGGGAGTCCCCATCTTGTAAAGATGTGTGGGTTGGATCTTGGCTGTGGTTTTCGCGGTGTTGGTGCGGGCTGGAAATGCTTCCACACACTTTGTAAAAGTGTCTATGACCACCAGAACATATTTATAGCCATTCCTGCAAGGGGGCAATGGACCTATAAAATCAATCTGGAGGTTAGTCCAGGGGCCGTTAACGGGTCGGGTGTGGCTGAGTTGGGCCTTTTTGGCATATCTATTGGGGTTGTTCTGCGCACAGATAAGGCAATTCTCAATGTAATGGGATACATCCTCTTTGAGATTAGGCCACCAACAAAGCTGTTTGAGGTGGGCTGCGGTGGGATCGATTCCCTGGTGGCCATGACCATCATGGAATAAACACCACACCGTCCTTTAACACCACACCGTCATGTGTGGTCAGTGTATTTCTGAACCTCTGGTAGGAGGCTGGAAACTTCCCTTTCACGATCTCAGTGAGAGCGCTATCCTGCTTCTGGGCCTCTACTAGATCCTCGATCCTAGTCTGCGTGACCTGAACTGCACCCACTGGCGCACTCACTGGCGCGCTTTCGGGGGGTTTCCAAAAATACCCATGCCTGGATCCTGCCTTAGCCAGTGCGTCGGCTTTTACATTTCCGGGGGGGCGGAACGATGGTGGCTGCGGACTTTTATAATGCCAAAAGTCCTGTTCTTGGCCTTTTCCAGAATGTGGCGGAGTAATGGGGCTGAGGGGAGGGGTTTCCCATCCGCGGAAACAAAGCCTCTTGTTTCCCAGAGGGGTAGAAATTCTGTGAGGCTGTTGCAGACGTATAGACTGTCTGAGTATATGTCTGCTGGGCTGGGGAAGGAATCTGGGTGGTCTACAATGTACGCGATGGCCGCAAGCTCTGCTGCCAGCGCGCCTAAGTGTCCGGGTAATTTTAATGCTATCTCCTCGAGAGCGCATCCTTGTGCGTCCTCAACATAAATCCCGCAACCTGTTATGCGTTGCCCATCTAAGACTGTGGAAGATCCATCCACATAAATCTTAATGGGGTCACACGTGTCCGGGTGAGGGGGGCTCTGAGGTGGAGTGGCTAATTTTCTGGGGGGTGTTTTTGCTATAAAGGGGCCTGTGTTGTGGTGGGGAGAGATGATTTCACACTCATGGGGGGTTCCGGGGTACTGTAAATTGTCCGCTAAGTATGTGTGGGTCTTTGTCCGTTTTACTGTGATGTCCCGTCCTTGCAAGAGAAGGGTCCACCCAGCAGCGTGTATTTGGCTGACGGTACCGTCTTTAAGTCGTCTGTCCAGTAAAAGTTGGGTGGGGGTGTGCTCGATCAAAATGGTGATGGGGTTCAGTCCGGTAATGTATGAAAAGTACTGGACTGCCCAGAAAACTGTGAGCAGGTGCCTCTCACAGGCTGAGAATCCCTGCTCCACAGCATCTAAAATTCGGGAGGTATAAGCCAAGGGTCTTAGCTGGTCGTGCCGTTCCTGCAGGAGCACGGCTGAAAGGGTGCGGTCTGTGGTCGCTACCTCTATTGCGTAAGGGGAAAGCGGGTCGGGAACTTGTAGTGCGGGGGCGGTTATGAGTGCCTGTTTTAAAGAGTCCACAGCATCCGTATGCTGCGGAAGCCATTCCCAGGGGGCTCCTTTCTTTAGGAGGTCTGAGAGGGGTGCTGTCTTGCTGGCGAAACCGTCAATGTGGTTTCGGCAGTAGCCAACCAGTCCTAAAAACGACCGGAGGGCTGAAACGTTCTGGGGAAGGGGCAATTTAGCGATCGAGTCAATTTTTTATGCTCGATCTCGCGCTTGCCGTGTGTGCTAATAGTACCCAAATATACCACTTTTTCTTCCAATATCTGGGCCTTTTTGGGGTTGACTTTACAACCAATGGAATGTAATAATTCCAGGAGTTCAGACAGAAGCTCAATGTGCTCTTCCTTCGTGTCTGTCTGCAGTAGTAGATCGTCTACATACTGTACCAGACATTCGGGGCGAGAACATTTCGCAAGTCCATTTGCCAGCTGTCGGTGGAAAATGGAGGGGGAGTTGTGGAAGCCGTGTGGCAGGCATGTCCACGTGTACTGCTGAGCTCGGAAAGTGAAGGCAAATTTGTACTAGCTCGCCTTTGCCAATGGAATGGACCAGAACCCATTATTGACGACCAAAACCGTGAAATATCGGGAATTGAGTCCCTGTTTGAGCATGGTCTCGGGACTTGTTACTACGGTGGGGGCTGCTGCGGGGGTGACTTTATTGAGTTCCCGATAATCAATGGTCAAGCGCCATGATCCGTCGGGCTTTCTCACTGGCCAAATCGGGGCATTATTAGTAGAGGCTACCGGTCTTAGGACTCCCTGCTCCAATAAGCTCTCTATAACTTTTAGGATTTCTCCCTCTGCTTCCAGGGGGAATCCGTACTGCTTTGGGGGTCTAGGGTCCGGTCCTGTTATTTGTACGGAGCCAGTCATCCATCCACAGTCGTGCTTGTGGGTCGCGAATGCTGCCCTGTTCTTTTGCGGGACTGTCGGTCCGTGCTGAGTGTGGTGGGGTTGAACCAAAACTCGCCCACTGCGCTAATTTTGTTCATGTAGTCCCCTATGGTGAGCGTTGCGAGGGCTCTAGCAGATTTCGCCATCTTCCAGGCACACTGGTTGACTGGATCGAAAGATAGGTGGTGGGAATTCATAAAGTCGATTCCCAGAATGTCTTCTGCTGTGTGGGGCAGGTCGACTAAAACTACGGGGTGTTTTGTGGTAATGGTTCCTATTTGGATGGCTACAGGGGCTGTGATATGTCCCTGCTGTGAGTGGCCTGTAAAGCCGCTGAGGGTGATAGTGGCTGTGGTGGGCCACGTGTCCTAACAAAGGGTGGAGGAATTTATGGTGGTGCGGGACCCTCCTGTGTCCCAAAGAAACTCGATAGGCTGTCCCCGAATTTTTGCTGCGACTACGGGTCGTCCTGACCTATCCCAAAGGGTATCGCAGACCCAACTGGGGGAGCCTGTACACCGTCAGTCCGTTCCGGTCAAGTCCGTCTGATCCGAACGGGCGCTAACGCTATGTATGGGCTCTGCCTTTTTCTTACTGAGAGGCCTGTTTGTTGGGCTCTCGGTGGCTTTTTAGGGGCATTGCATTCTTTGGCAAAATGTCCCAACTGTCTGCAGTTGTAACATTCTTGCGGTTTTGTTGGGGGGCTGTTCTTTCCCTCATTTACCCAGGCGGGGTTGTGAGGTGTGGCTTTTACTGCCTGCACGTCTGCGGCGGCTTGGTTTTCCTCGGTGGTTTTAGCGGCGGGTCGATTGTGAACAGACTGCTCCCAAACGCGGGACAATCTTTTAACCACCCACTTCTCGTTATGAACCTCCTCCGAGGGATCATAACTACTACAGGCATTCTGTCCTGCTTCCGTGGCATGGGAGATAAGGGTGCGGGTCCATTTGGCCATATTGTCTGGGGACAGATGGGCACGGACTACGTTTCCGAAAACGGCTTCAAAGTGAATCCACAAGCGTCCTGCGAACGCTGTGGGGTGTTGCGACTTCTTCTGCCTACACTTATTTAGGCCATCTACGGGGTCACCCCGGTTATACCCGATCACATCCAGGATCGCGGTATGCATTTCTGCAAGGGTGCCTCCTCCTACGTTCTGTGGGTCAGGAAGGGCTGCTGCGACCGATGGGTCTAGACTTAGAACCATGAGCTTTACATGCTCTCTCTCATCCAGGCCGTACATGTTCGCCTGGTGTTTGACGGTGGCAAAGAAATGGTGTGGGTCTGAAGCGGGGAGGAACGGTGTGATTTTCGCACACGCGTCCCGTAATTGGGTCACTGTGAGGGGGGTGGAATATAGGAATTCCGCCTCGTCTGCTGTGGCTGTGCGGTGGGTTGTTACAGGGTTCATGGGAGCCTGAACTACCTGCTGTGTGGGGGGTGGGGGTGCTTTTCTCCTTTGGGGCTTTCCCTGCGCACATGTTCCCTGAACATATCTCTGCGCTGTTTCCTGTAATTCTTCCCAATCAGGGCCGTCTTCCTGTTCTAAACTTTCCCCAAAGGTTTCTTGGAATCCCTTTTGGACAGAAAGCAGTGATTGCAGGTCTGCAATTTGCTTTC
Organism: Scyliorhinus torazame; assembly: GCF_047496885.1. Classification (NCBI taxonomy): domain Eukaryota; kingdom Metazoa; phylum Chordata; class Chondrichthyes; order Carcharhiniformes; family Scyliorhinidae; genus Scyliorhinus; species Scyliorhinus torazame. The sequence goes on from NC_092716.1 coordinate 262,156,498, forward strand.
GGCGCTTCGCATGGTCTATGGTACTCTGCCTTTGTTCCGTGGTTGCAGCGTGGAGCGCTCTCAAGGCCGCCTTCAGATCACTACATTGCTTCTGTAGCGTCTCCACCTGCTTCTCTGTCTCTTTCTTTACCAGGACTGCACGCTGCGTGTCCTGATAAGCCTTCTCGTCCTGGGATTGGAAACTGCTTGCACCAGACAAGACTGGTGACCCCGTTTGGCGTCAGCCACCTCTTCATCCTTTGCTGCCAATTTCCTCCTTAACTCTAAATTCTCTTTCTCAACCTCGCATACATCGACTTTACTCATGCGATGTATGCCCTCTACCTCTTTGCGGAGCGTCCTGACGGCCTCCTCTGCGTCTCGCAATTGTGCCAGACAGGACACAATTGCCATCGGCTTGCGAGCTTTTGTTAAATTCTTTTTGTGGAATTCACTCATGTTCTCCCACCAAGTATGCCCTATACATCCGGGACCTGAGTCGTCATTATTACAGAAATCATTCCACATGGGCCATCCTTTGCCCTTGAGGTATTTCCGAATTTCCTCTTCCCAAGTGGGGCACTGTCCCACTCTACTGCTGCTGGTCGCTGCGACCGCAAATTCCTCGGGGTTCATGAGGCATTGCATTGCCTGCATGGCCATCTCTCCTATCTGCTTGCTTCGGTTAAATTTGGAACAGGGGGCTGAAGTGGTGTCGTAGATGCGGGTACGGCTTGCGCTAATTTCCAAAAATACAGACTTCCGACAGTTTTGACGCAACAAAAATCTATCAGTTTTACCTTATAGCCCTGTTAGTTATGCATGCATACACACACTTCCGAATTGTGAATTATTAATCAGAACCGCTTGAACACTTGTGTTTTTTTTTTGTTTCTAATTGGATTCTAATTCAAAATTTCTGGGGTTCTCCCGGAGTGGTTTTCCACTTCTAGATCGGGTCCCGGCGGAGTCGCCAAAATGTTGCTCTTATTAGCCTTAGTTTTATTAGCTCTAATTCTGTCACCTTTGCTCACGAGTCGCCAGGTATCTTTCTGATACCGCCACGTGGTTCAAGCTCAAGTAATGATTAATAATGCAACACACCGCTTAGCAAATGTTAAATCAACGATCATTTATTATATACAGCAATAAATACTTACACAATAATACTACCTCTAGACTATTACCTACCACTAAAGGCCAATACTTAACTTTGGTGATGGCCCACCAGGTCAGGGAAACGAATGGCTTATCGAATTGGGTCTGGCCTGCGGGATTCAAAAAGGCTGGTACGGGTCGATAGTCTGGAACACCTATCAGGTAGCGATCGCTGGAGTAAGACTTACTTGTTCTTTCGTCGAAGGGTCTCGAAGGTTGCGAGTAGGAGAAGAGGGGTCGACCTGAACTTGGCCCCTATCTTTATAGTCCCCAGGGGCTTCCCACCTCTCGGGGCGGACCTTGACCCTGGTCCCAAGTGATTGGACTTGTTTCCAATCGCTGGGTTCGATATGCTCCAATAATGGGGCGATTCCTCGATCGGGGGGTGGTCGTTCACCTTTCTTTGTCTCGGCCACTGCTGGCGCCGAGAGGTCTGGATCGGCTTTCAATTGCTAATATGTTGCAATTGTTCGCGGGGATCGCCGATTAAACTGCAGGTGGCTGGATTGATGTGCTGCTAATGGTCGCAGGTATCGATCTGGGTCGACTTCCCCAGAGCCGAATACACTGTTCTGTCTGCAGCTGTCCGTTTGTGCCCTGTTGGCTGATTTTCCCATCAGCCTTTTCAGTTCGCCATTTTACATCAGGGTTTGGTCAAATTAATCGGGAATCAGCCATTTTAGGTGGCTACAACTTGGACCTTCATCATCGAGTTTTGCAGATGTTTTGGCCGAGTTTGGTCGCGGGTGATCGCTCCCACTCGCGGGTAGTCCGAGTCCTCAGCCGAGTCGGACTCATAAAATGGCCGCCGCTGATGTGTCGGGTCGAGAAGATGGCCGCCGACCAGATGGACGCTCCCATGATTTGCACGAGGCTGATGACGTGTCAGAAGGGGGCATGTCGAGTCAGTGCGCAGCCGCATTGCGAGGCCTGCGGGCCTGAGAGCCTGATTTTCGGGCCGGCTGTTCTTTGTTTTTCTGGCCCCTGGGTCTGGCCAGGCAAACCCTCGCAAAGTGCCCTTTCTTCCCGCAGTCGCTGCAGATCGCGGAGCGGGCTGGGCAGCGTGGGCGTGGATGCTGGCCTTGTCCGCAGAAGTAGCACGGTGTGCCCCCAGGATGAGCGGGTTGCCGCGTGGCACAGGTCTGTAATACGGCTGAGTCTGAGGAAGTCCGGGGGGGGCTCGCAGAGTCTGCGGGGTACGTACCCAAGTTATGTCGGGCCACCTCCAGCGAGGAGGCGAGTGTTAGCGTGTCCTGGAGGTCTTTTGCCTCGTTTTCGAGTAGCCGCTGCCGGATGTAGGTTGAGCGGATGCCGGACATGAACGCGTCTCTGATGTGCAGGTTCATATAGACTTCCCCTGTCACATCCTGATGGTCACAGTCCCTGGCAAGCGCGGTGAGCTTTTCAACGAATTTGTCTAGCGATTCCCCCGAGCGCTGCCGGCAGGTAGAGAACAGATGCCTGGCATGTACCTCGTTGATGGGTTTGACGAACCGCTTGCGGAGTAACTCGACCGCCTCTTCAGAAGTAGTCGCCTTTTCGAGCATGGTGGAGATTCTGTGACTCACCCAGGCGTGGAGTAGACGCAGCTTGCATGGCCCCAGGATGGAGGTCTCGGAGGAGTCCAGGTTGGCCTCGAAACATCGGAGCCAGTATTTAAAAATTTATTTTGCCTCCGGTGTCCGTGCTTCCAGGTTGAGTTTCTCTGGTTTTAGGCCTGCGTCCATCCTGATGTAGTTTAGCTGATTAAATTGTGGTACCCTCAATAACGACGCTTAGAGAGTAAACGGTAAAGAAGGCTTTAATAAGCTAAGAGCTAGCCTGGTGCCGAGGCGGGTGCTAACAGAGGTGCCGCCCACAAGGCGGCCCCTTATATACGGCTCACAGATGGGCGGAGCTGGAGGCGGAGTCCCCCAGGGTTCCAAGCCCGGTCTTAAAGGGGACATCACCTTAAATTAAATTAATTTGGGAGGGTGGCATATAAATAATAAAAGGGAGGTAAGAGTAGGAGTGGGGACTGATATGTGGCTTCATGCATGGATGCAGGGGCTTAGCTCAGTGCTCTTCAAACTTTTTTTCCGGGGACCCATTTTTACCAACTTTCGGGACCCAACCCAGCCGACCTTCGCGACCCATGCTGGCCGACCTGCGCGACCCACGCCGGCCGACCTGAGCAACCCACCATATTCTCTTACCTTGTTTGCTGCTGACAAAAATGGAGGAAATGGTTTTGGGTCCCTTTGGCCCTCGTACACGCTCCTCCAATAGAACCTGTTGGATGAAGGTGAAGCCTTCCGGTGTCGGAAAGTATGGAGTCTCCATCTGTCCAAAGTTCTGCTTTTTTATCCTGTAAAATTTTATCAAATAAAACCCCCCCGAACTTGTAAAAAAAAAATGAATCAAATCAATGAAAAAAAAAAATTAAATGAATAAAATAAATGAATAAAATGAATTTTAAAAACCCGAACTTGTAAAACAAAAAGCTGCGACCATTTAAAAAAATAGCGGCCGCACTGCGCATGTGAGTAAATTTGCAGACGATACTAAAGTCGGTGGTGTTGTCGATAGTGTGGAAGGATGTAGCAGGTTACAGAGGGATATAGCAGAGCTGGGCTGAGAGGTGGCAAATGGAGTTTAATGTAGAGAAGTGTGAGGTGATTCACTTTGGAAGGAATAACAGGAATGCGGAATATTTGGCTAATGGTAAAGTTCTTGAAAGTGTGGATGAGCAGAGGGATCTAGGTGTTCATGTACATAGATCCCTGAAAGTTGCCACCCAGGTTGATAGGGTTGTGAAGAAGGCCTATGGAGTGTTGGCCTTTATTGGTAGAGGGATTGAGTTCCGGTGTCGGGAGGTCATGTTGCAGCTGTACAGAACTCTGGTACGGCCGCATTTGGAGTATTGCGTACAGTTCTGGTCACCGCATTATAGGAAGGACGTGGAGGCTTTGGAGCGGGTGCAGAGGAGATTTACCAGGATGTTGCCTGGTATGGAGGGAAAATCTTATGAGGAAAGGCTGATGGACTTGAGGTTGTTTTCGTTGGAGAGAAGAAGGTTAAGGGGAGACTTAATAGAGGCATACAAAATGATCAGGGGGTTGGATAGGGTGGACAGTGAGAGCCTTCTCCCGCGGATGGATATGGCTGGCACGAGGGGACATAACTTTAAACTGAGGGGTAATAGATATAGGACAGAGGTCAGAGGTAGGTTCTTTACGCAAAGAGTAGTGAGGCCGTGGAATGCCCTACCTGCTACAGTAGTGAACTCGCCAACATTGAGGGCATTTAAAAGTTTATTGGATAAACATATGGATGATAATGGCATAGTGTAGGTTAGATGGCTTTTGTTTCGGTGCAACATCGTGGGCCGAAGGGCCTGTACTGCGCTGTATTGTCCTATGTTCTATGTTCTATGTGCGCTGATGATCGTGCGTGCATGCACAATACGAGGCACTGCTCCCTGTGTGGATGGCGAACAGGGCTGCAGGAAGGATGAGTCAGCTGACCAAGGCACCATGGTTCAGCAGGCCATTCAAGGGGAGGGAGTAAATAGGCAAGTTGTAGTTGTAGGGGATTCTATTATCAGGGGGATAGATAGTATCCTTTGTGAGCAGGATAAAGAGTCCTGCATGGTATGTTGCCTGCCCGGTGCTGGGGTGCGGGACATCTCTGACCGGCTTGAAAGGATACTGGAGAGGGAGGGGGAGGATCCAGTTGTGGTCCATGTCGGTACCAACAACATAGGCAAGTCTAGGAAAGAGGACCTGTTTAGAGATTATAAAGAGCTAGGATTCAAATTAAAAAACAGGTCCTCAAGGGTCATAATCTCCGGATTACTACCCGAGCCACGTGCAAATTGGCATAGGGAGGCAAGAATAAGGGAAGTTAACACGTGGCTGAAAGAGTGGTGTGGGAAAGAGGGGTTCCTTTTCATGGGACATCAGTTTTGGGACAGGGGGGACATATACCGTTGGGATGGTCTCCACCTGAACCGAGCTGGGACCAGTGTTCTGGCGAAAAGAGTAAATAGGGTGGTCAATAGGACTTTAAACTAGAGATTGGGGGGGGCAGGGAAAGTCAGGGAACCAAGAGGTGAAGTAATCAGTGGGAAGCGTAGCTGCTTAGGAATACAAAAAAGCACGAAAAGACAGAACTCAGGAGAGGTTACGATAGTCCCCATCTCACAAAATATGACACAGTGTATGGAACGGCTCAGTAAACCAAGGTCCACCACACTAAGAAAACAAAAAGGGACGGCCAATAGAGAATTAAAGGTGCTATATTTAAATGCGCGCAGTGTACGGAACAAGGTAGATGAGCTTGTGGCCCAGATTGTGACTGGCAGGTATGATGTGGTAGGCATCACAAAAATGTGGTTGCAGGGGGTTCAGGACTGGCATTTAAACATCCAGGGATTCACAACCTATCGAAAAGACAGAGAGGTGGGCAGAGGGGGCGGGGTTGCCTTGTTAATTAGGAATGAAATTAAATCAATAGCACTAAACGACATAGGGTCAGATGATGTGGAGTCTGTGTGGGTAGAGTTGAGGAACCACAAAGGAAAAAAAAACATAATGGGAGTTATGTACAGGCCTCCTAACAGTGGTCAGGACCAGGGGCACAAAATGCACCACGAAATAGAAAGTGCATGTCAGAAAGGCAAGGTCACAGTGATCATGGGGACTTCAATATGCAGGTGGACTGGGTAAATAATGCTCCCAGTGGACCCAAGGAAAGGGAATTCATTGAATGTTTACAGGAGGGCTTTTTGGAATAGCTTGTGATGGAGCCCACGAGGGAACAGGCCATTCTGGACTTAGTGTTATGCAATGAGCCAGACTTGATAAAAGATCTTAAAGTAAGGGAACACTTAGGAGGCAGTGATCATAATATGGTAGAATTCAGTCTGGAATTTGAAAGAAAGAAGGTAGAATCAGATGTAAAGGTGTTACAGTTAAATAAAGGTAACTACAGGGGCATGAGGGAGGAACTGACGAAAATCGACTGGGAGCAGAGCCTAGTGGGAAAGACAGTAGAACAGCAATGGCAGGAGTTTCTGGGAGTAATTGAAGACACAGTACGGAGGTTCATCCCAAAGCAAAGAAAGGTTATCAGAGGGGGGATTAGGCAGCCATGGCTGACAAAGGAAGTTAGGGAATGCATCAAAGCAAAAGAGAAAGCCTATAATGTGGCAAAGAGTAGTGGGAAGTCAGAAGATTGGGAAGGCTACAAAAACAAACAGAGGATAACAAAGAGAGAAATAAGGAAGGAGAGGATCAAATATGAAGGTAGGCTAGTCAGTAACATGAGGAATGATAGTAAAAGTTTCTTTAAATACATTAAAAACAAACGGGAGGCAAAAGTTGACATTGGGCCGTTCCAAAATGACGCTGGTAATCTAGTGATGGGAGACAAGGAAATAACTGAGGAACTAAATAAGTACTTTGCGTCAGTCTTCACAGTAGAAGACATGAGTAATATCCCAACAATTCAGGAGAGTCAGGGGGCAGAGTTGAATATGGTAGCCATCACAAAAGAGAAAGTGCTAGAGAAACTAAGAGGTCTAAAAATTGATAAATCTCTGGGCCCAGATGGGCTACATCCTAGAGTTCTAAAGGAGATAGCTGAAGAAATAGTGGAGGCGTTAGTTATGATCTTTCAAAAGTCACTGGAGTCAGGGAAAGTCCCAGAGGATTGGAAAATCGCTGTTGTAACCCCCCTGTTCAAGAAGGGAACAAGGAAAAAGATGGAAAATTATAGGCCAATTAGCCTAACCTCGGTTGTTGGCAAGATTCTAGAATCCATCGTTAAGGATGAGATTTCTAAATTCTTGGAAGTGCAGGGTCGGATTAGGACAAGTCAGCATGGATTTAGTAAGGGGAGGTCGTGCCTGACAAACCTGTTAGAGTCCCTTGAAGAGATAACAAATAGGTTAGACCAAGGAGAGCCAATGGATGTTATCTATCTTGACTTCCAAAAGGCCTTTGATAAGGTGCCTCACGGGAGACTGCTGAGTAAAATAAGGGCCCATGGTATTCGAGGCAAGGTACTAACATGGATTGACGATTGGCTGTCAGGCAGAAGGCAGAGAGTTGGGATAAAAGGTTCTTTTTCGGAATGGCAACCGGTGACGAGTGGTGTCCCGCAGGGTTCAGTGTTGGGGCCACAGCTGTTCTCTTTATATATTAACGATCTAGATGACGGGACTGGGGGCATTCAGGCTAAGCTTGCTGATGATACAAAGATAGGTGGAGGGGCAGGTAGTATGGAGGAGGTGGGGAGGCTGCAGAAAGATTTAGACAGTTTAGGAGAGTGGTCCAAGAAATGGCTGATGAAATTCAACGTGGGCAAGTGCGAGGTCTTGCACTTTGGAAAAAAGAATAGAGGCATGGACTATTTTCTAAACGGTGACAAAATTCATAATGCTGAAGTACAAAGGGACTTGGGAGTCCTAGTCCAGGATTCTCTAAAGGTAAACTTGCAGGTTGAGTCCGTAATTAAGAAAGCAAATGCAATGTTGTCATTTATCTCAAGAGGCTTGGAATATAAAAGCAGGGATGTACTTCTGAAGCTTTATAAAGCACTTGTTAGGCCCCATTTAGAATACTGTGAGCAATTTTGGGTCCCACACCTCAGGAAGGACATACTGGCACTGGAACGGGTCCGGCGGATGATCCCAGGAATGGTAGGCCTAACATACGATGAATGTCTGAGGATCCCGGGATTATATTCATTGGAGTTTAGGAGGTTGAAGGGAGATCTAATAGAAACTTACAAGATAATGAATGACTTAGATAGGGTGGATGTAGGGAAGTTGTTTCCATTAGCAGGGGAGACTAGGACCCGGGGCCACAGCCTTAGAATAAAAGGGAGTCACTTTAGAACAGAGATTGTCATGTTGGGTGTTCTGCTATACAAGACGAACCAACATGGTTGTAGATGGTACAACTCTGTTTTATTACTCTTGATAACAACATCTGTAAACTTATGACTGTGGTTCGTAATTTACCCGTTACCCTGTGGACCCAGCCCTAACACTATCTTAGAGAGGCACTCAGCACATGGTGTATGTCTGAGAGGCTTGCTGTGAGCTCTGTACCCTGAGCTGTCTCCTGCTGGAATGAGCGGGAACTGAGGTGTTCCCCGTTTTATAGTGCGTGTGCTCTCACTGGTGATTGGCTGTGATGTTGCGTGTGTATTGATTGGTCCGTTGATCTGTCCATCAGTGAGTATGTGTGTTTGCACCATGATATGTTTATCTGAATATCATGACAGAGATGAGGAGAAATCTCTTCAGCCAGAGAGTGGTGGGTCTGTGGAATTCATTGCCACAGAGGGCGGTGGAGGCCGGGACGTTGAGTGTCTTTAAGACAGAAGTTGATAAATTATTTATTTCTCGAGTAATTAAGGGCTATGGAGAGAGAGCGGGTAAATGGAGTTGAAATCAGCCATGATTGAATGGTGGAGTGGACTCGATGGGCCGAATGGCCTTACTTCCGCTCCTGTGCCTTATGGTCTTATGGTCTTAATGCGGCTGAATTTTCTTTTACATGTTCGCGCCCATTTTAAAGGCCGCTTGCAGCCGGCGTTATTAAAAGGCGGTTGCTGCACGGGGATTTGCGCGATCAGGAGCGCCGTGAAGGATGGCTCCACGACCCTCCCGACACCCGCCCGTGACCCACCTGCGGGTCGCGCCCCCGAGTTTGAAGAACACTGGCTTAGCTGAGGTGTTAAACAAGTACTTTGCTCCTGTCTTTCCAAGGAAGAACCTACTGCTGTGGTTGTGGTAAAAGAGAAGTTAGTTCAGACATTTGAAGGGTTTAGCATTGATAAGGAGGAGATATTGGATAGGTTGTCTGTACTTAAAGTTGATCAGGAACCAGGACCAGATGTGATGCTTCCAAGGAGACTAAAGGAAGTGGGAGTGGCTATTGCAGAGGCACTAGTCGTAACCTTCCTTAGATTCAGGGCTGGAGTCAGAAGACTGGAGAATTGCAAATGTTACACTCGTATCCAAAAAAGGTGTAAGGAGAAACCCAGCAACCACGGGCCGGGCAGTCTGGGAAACTTGTAGAAACAATAATTTGGGCCCAAATTAAAAGTCACTTGGGCAATTTCAGGTGTTTAAGGAAAGCCAGCATAGATGTGTGAAAGGAAACTCATGGGTCGCAGCCTCCTCGGAGTGGCAATCCCCATCGAATTGCTACTCCACCCCCAATGACTTAGGTCAATTTTCCTCCAAGCCTGTCTCACTCGACCTTTTGACTGAGGCCCAGTGAGATCCTTGTCCCCAAGGCCTCGTATCGAAGTCCAGCTCCGTCAAAGTGAAAAAGAACGCGCTCCCTTTTCTTCCCAGCACCAGCTTCCATAAACCAGGTGATTTAAAGGTCCAATTGAAATTTAAAGTTCCTTGACAGGTCAGGGAAGTGTAATATTTCCTGTTCACCAGTTAAATAAACAATAACTGCAAGGCTTATTTACACATAAATACAATTCAGAAGTTCGCAGCCTTGTGTCTGAGATATGGCTTCCAGGATAGAACTGATACGGATCCCCTACCCTGCTCCCTGATTGGTTACCTGGGTCACGTAACCACCTCGGCAGATTAAAAGTGGACAAACACCACATCCCACCCTCTCTACGTTCTTTTATACATTGATAATAATTACATTTCTTAGTCCCCAATAATTAGAACACGAACACAATGCAATCAATCCATCGTAAATGGAGTCTTTCAGGTGGTTTCTGATTTCCAGTGAAGCTGAGTAACTCCTCTGTCGGGGGTACCTCCACTGGGGCGCTTTCTACAGAAACCACTCTTCCTGGCATCTCCGCGGGTCCCGGTAACCCAGCGCCATCCATTTCCATAGGGACGACAGGCACACCTCCCAGGCTCGATCCTTCGTTGCTCGGATACTCAACGACGCCCCCCGCAGGTAACTTGGTTTCAGGTGGCAGCACCGGCTGCAGGACAACTCCCGGTCTCGTAAATGGTCCACAAGCTTCCGGGTGATTCCTCTTTGTTCATCCGCTTCATAAGACAAAGGTTCTGTTTTTGATACAACTCCTGAGTCCCAACTCCAGCCGGTTCCAAAGTTCCCGACATACACGGCTTCCCCCACGGAAAACGGCCTTCTCGATTTGCCTGAATCATGATTTTCCTTCTGACTGCACTGACTGCCCCCCACCCACCGCGCCCCCCCCCCCCACCCCGCTGCCCCCTCCCCCCCCCTTCAAATTCCATGGCGTACACATCACCAAAAATCTGTCCTGGTCCACCCACGTCGACGCTACCACCAAGAAAGCACAACAGCGCCTATACTTTCTCAGGAAACTAAGGAAATTTGGCATGTCCACATTAACCCTTACCAACTTTTACAGATGCACCATAGAAAGCATCCTATCAGGCTGCATCACAGCCTGGTATGGCAACTGCTCGGCCCAGGACCGCAAGAAACTTCAGAGAGTCGTGAACACCGCCCAGTCCATCACACGAACCTGCCTCCCATCCATTGACTCCATCTACACCTCCCGCTGCCTGGGGAAAGCGGGCAGCATAATCAAAGACTCCTCCCACCCGGCTTACTCACTCTTCCAACTTCTTCCATCGGGCAGGAGATACAGAAGTCTGAGAACACGCACGAACAGACTCAAAAACAGCTTCTTCCCCGCTGTTACCAGACTCCTAAATGACCCTCTTATGGACTGACCTCACTAACACTACACCCTGTATGCTTCATCCGATGCCAGTGCTTATGTAGTTACATTGTATATGTTGTGTTGCCCGATTATGTATTTTCTTTTTATTTCCATTTCTTTCAATGTACTTAATGATCTGTTGAGCTGCTCGCAGAAAAATACTTTTCACTGTACCTCGGTACACGTGACAATAAACAAATCCAATCCAATCCAATCCAACACTCTGACTTCAGGGGCGGGATTCTCCGACCCCCCACCGGGTCGGAGAATCGCCAGGGGCTGGCGTGAATCCCGCTCCAGCCGGTTGCTGAATTCTCCGGCACCGGATATTCGGCGGGGGCGGGAAACGCGCAGCGCCGGTCGGTGAGGCCCCCCCCCCCCCCGGCGATTCTCCGGCACGGATGGGCCGAAGACCCGCTGCTGGAATGCCTGTCCCGCCGGCGAGGATCAAACCACCTCTCTTACCGGCGGGACTAGGCGGCGCGGGCGGGCTCCAGGGTCCTGGGGGGGGGTGCGGGGCGATCTGGCCCCGGGGGGTGCCCCCATGGTGGCCTGGCCGGCGATCGGGGCCCACCGATCCGCGGGCAGGCCTGTGCCGTGGGGGCACTCTTTTCCCTCTGCCTCGGCCACAGTGTTCACTGACGCGGAGGTGACCCCCCCTGCGCATGCGCGGGGATGACATCAGCAGCCGCTGACGCTCCCGCGCATGCGCGGACCTCTGCCGCCCGGCGAAGTCTTTTCGGCCCCGGCTGGCGTGGCGCCAACCACTCCGGAACGGGGTTAGCCCCTCAAGGTGAGAGCTTGTCCCCGAAAGGTGCGGAGAAATTTGCACCTTTGGGGCGGCCCGACTCCGGAGTGGTTCACGCCACTCCCTCCCGCCGGTGTCGTGTTGGGTGCTCTGCTACACAGACGAACCAACACTGTTACGGATGGTACAACTCAGTTTTATTACTAACAATATTTTCAATGGTAAACTGGTTACTGTGGTTTGTTCATTACCCTTGAATCTGTGGACCTATCCCTTACACTATCTTGGAGTGGCACTCAGCAGATGGTGGATGTCTGAGTGGCTGGCAATGAGCTCTGTGCCCTGAGCTGTCTCCTGCTGGAATCAGCGGGAAGTGTCGTGTTCCCCGTTTTATAGTGTGTATGCTCTTGCCTGTGATTGGCTGTGGTGTTGTGTGTGTATTGATTGGTCCGTTGATCTGTCCATCAGTATGTCTGTATGTTTGCACCATGACGTTTACCTGAATATCATGACATCCCCCCTTTTTTACAAGAACATGTGCCTATGTGGTTATAAATAGAGATGTGTACTGAGTGCAGCTGAATGTGTGTGTGCAATATCTACAGCATGTACATGAGGCTAAACTATATACAAGGGGCGATGTCAGGTGCGACATAACAACGAGGTTGTGCCATAAACAAAGAACGGGGAAATGTTAAACGTCGAAACAAACTCCTGTAACGACAAGGAAAAAGATAAACATATTAACACAGTGGTGTGATACATCAGTGAGTTCAATGTGCAAACAGGCTCATTAGTCCAGCCTAGCAGGTGGGCGACGAATTCGGGTTGACCGCCTCAAGGGTGGGTCAGGATTCACCGGCTGAGGAATGGGCCTGGCCACGGGTGACGGCGGAAGGGGCATGGTGGCAGGAAGCTCCACGAAGTCAACATCAGGAACAATAGGAGGGCGTGGCACCAGTGTAAGTTCCAGTAGCGAGCGTGGAAATAGGCGAAGAGCCCGGCGATTGCGCCTGCAAATGGAGCCATCAGGCATGCGAACCAGGAACGAGCGGGGAGCCTCGCGTCGGAGAACTTTGGCAGGTGCTGACCAGCCACCTTCTGAACCAGACCAAGGCAGGCCAGCAGCACGGTTCAATTTCCGTACAAGCCTCCCCGAACAGGCGCCGGAATGTGGTGACTAGGGGCTTTTCACAGTAACTTCATTTGAAGCCTACTGGTGACAATAAGCGATTTTCATTTCATTTCATTCATACTCACGATCTTGGGACCATTTTTTCCTTCTATCCTCATCGCCAATGTGATACTTGCCAGCCACCATTCAGGTAAATAACACCTGCAATGTTTATCGACACACGATTATAATGCAGCCTCGTGACTCTGTGTCAGCTGCCAGGATCAAACCGATACAGAAACCCACCATGGCTCGGGTGATTCTCCCATCCTGCTCCCTGATCAATTACCGGGGTTTGGGGGATAGGAGGATGATCGGGGACCCGGGGCGGGTGGTGATGAGTGTGGTTGGACCTCAGTTGGGGGGAGGTTGGATTGGGCCTGCTGGGGGATGGGGGTTTGGTTGGGTATGGGGAGAGTCAGGTTGACTATGGGGTTGGGTCCGGTTGTGTTGTGGAATTCCCCCACCCACGCAGAACTCTCTCCCCCACTACCCCCCACCCCTTGATTCGACCCCACAATTTGATTGGCCCCATACTTGCCCCCACTCCACACCCGCAGGTCTGACCCGACATCTCCCCAACCCGATCTGATACCTCCCCCACCCCCTGACCCCACCCCCTCCTCCTGTGCTGTAGCCAGTCTATAATGTGACAGAATCTGCCTCTGTCTTCCCTTTGTTAACCCTTGATCCTGACATCTGGCCTTGCAAGTTCCCCACAACTTCATTTCCTCCATGAAGTCATCTGGCTCTTCAATCAAATCCTCCTTACATGGGGCAGCACGGTGGTACAGTGGTTAGCACTGCTGCATCACGGCACCGAGGACCCAAATTCGATCCCGGCCCCGGGTCACTGTCCGTCTGGAGTTTACACATTCTCCCCGTGTCTGCATGGGTTTCGCCCCCACAACGTAAAGATGCGCAGGGTGGGTGGATTGGCCACGCTAAATTGCCCCTTAATTGGAATTTTAAAAAAAATGTAAAATCCTCCTTACACAACTGCAGACGACCTCAACCATCTTTTTCACACTGTTTGTCAATGTTTTTAGAATTTGTCGCCATCGCCATCTTCAACCCGCCTGTTCCTGTCAACTTGCTGCCCGAAATGCTGTCTGCCTTTTTGTTTTGTCTAAGATCAGAACACATCGATAATCAGCCAACGTGCTATGTTTGAGTCCTCCCACTGCTGTTTTCAATCTGCCCAGAGCTTACAGCTCCCTTCCTCAAACTCATTGAAGACATTTTGGTGATTGACAGCGTCGCTCATTGTCTCCCTGCCCCTCTGCGCTTGACTAACCATCTCCCCTTGAACATAGAACATAGAACATTACAGCGCAGTACAGGCCCTTCAGCCCTCGATGTTGCGCCAACTTGTGAAACCACTCTAAAGCCCATTTACACTATTCCCTTACCGTCCATATGTCTATCCAAGGATCATTTGAATACCCTTAGTGTTGGCGAGTCCACTACTGTTGCAGGCAGGGCATTCTACACCCTTACTACCCTCTGAGTAAAGAACCTACCTCTGACATCTGTCCTATATCTCTCTCCCCTCAATTTAAAGCTAATTTTGGAATGCGGAATATTTGGCTAATGGTAAAGTTCTTGAAAGTGTGGCTGAGCAGAGGGATCTAGGTGTCCATGTACATAGATCCCTGAAAGTTGCCACCCAGGTTGATAGGGTTGTGAAGAAGGCCTATGGAGTGTTGGCCTTTATTGGTAGAGGGATTGAGTTCCGGAGTCGGGAGGTCATGTTGCAGCTGTACAGAACTCTGGTCCGGCCGCATTTGGAGTATTGCGTACAGTTCTGGTCACCGCATTATAGGAAGGACGTGGAGGCTTTGGAGCGGGTGCAGAGGAGATTTACCAGGATGTTGCCTGGTATGGAGGGAAAATCTTATGAGGAAAGGCTGACGGACTTGAGGTTGTTTTCGTTGGAGAGAAGAAGGTTAAGAGGAGACTTAATAGAGGCATACAAAATGATCAGGGGGTTGGATAGGGTGGACAGTGAGAGCCTTCTCCCGCGGATTGATATGGCTGGCACGAGGGGACATAACTTTAAACTGAGGGGTAATAGATATAGGACAGAGGTCAGAGGTAGGTTCTTTACGCAAAGAGTAGTGAGGCCGTGGAATGCCCTACCTGCTACAGTAGTGAACTCGCCAACATTGAGGGCATTTAAAAGTTTATTGGATAAACATATGGATGATAATGGCATAGTGTAGGTTAGATGGCTTTTGTTTCGGTGCAACATCGTGGGCCGAAGGGCCTGTACTGCGCTGTATTGTTCTATGTTCTATGTTCTATGTTCTATGTCCCCTCGTGCTAGACATCACCATCCGAGGAAAAAGGCTCTCACTGTCCACCCTATCCAATCCTCTGATCATCTTGTATGCCTCAATTAAGTCACCTCTTAACCTTCTTCTCTCTAACGAAAACAGCCTCAAGTCCCTCAGATAACTTCAACTTGTTTATTAAACTATTTACACTTCTATTACTCGGGTTCGGCACTACTGCAATCCTACTATAGCTACCCAGACTGACTAACCAGTTGCTGCAATCCACGTGGTGGGTGTAATATTGAATCAACCCTGTGTCTGTACTCACTGACTGTCTCCACTGGAAAGAGGCAGATCATGTGTGGTGTCCTTTATATATGGGTTGGTGTAATGCCCCCCTGTGGTCGGGTCACCTCCGTGTGTATCGTGAATGACTATTGGTTGTGTCCTGTCTACTTGATCTATTGGTTGAATGTGTGTGTGTGATGTCTCTTGAGCTCCCTCTAGTGTCTAGCTAGCCTACATGTATTTACATTTATGCACATCACCACATCCCCCCTTTTCTATATGTTACATATTTTCTGCACACTTTGAGAAAATTGAACAAAGAACAGGTAGATAAGACCATAAGACCATAAGACATAGGAGTGGAAGTAAGGCCATTCGGCCCACGAGTCCACTCCACCATTCAATCATGGCTGATTTCAACTCCATTTACCCGCTCTCTCTTCAGCGCCCTTAATTCCTCGAGAAATCAAGAATTTATCAGCTTCTGTCTTAAAGACACCCAACGTCCCGGCCTCCACAGCCTTCTATGGCAACGAATTCCACAGACCCACCACTCTCTGGCTGAAGAAATTTCTCCTCATCTCTGTTCTAAAGTGACTCCCTTTTATTCTAAGGCTGTGCCCCCGGGTCCTAGTCTCCCCTGCTAATGGAAACAACTTCCCTACATCCACCCTATCTAAGCCATTCATTATCTTGTAAGTTTCTATTAGATCTCCCCTCAACCTCCTAAACTCCAATGAATATAATCCCAGGATCCTCAGACGTTCATCGTATGTTAGGCCTACCATTCCTGGGATCATCCGTGTGAATCTCCGCTGGACCCGCTCCAGTGCCAGTATGTCCTTCCTGAGGTGTGGGGCCCAAAATTGCTCACAGTATTCTAAATGGGGCCTAACTAATGCTTTATAAAGCTTCAGAAGTACATCCCTGCTTTTATATTCCAAGCCTCTTGAGATGAATGACAACATTGCATTTGCTTTCTTAATTACGGATAAGGTATATACAAGTCATGGGAACAGTGATTAAACAATAAATCCAAATCATTCCAAAAACCATCAATCATCATGGTCAAACGTCTCTCTTGGTTATGAACGCCATCAACGTCCCTGTGCCACAGGAACCAAGAAGTGGTCAAATCACTTCGCTGTCTGATTTGGAGTTCCTTTCTTTTTCCGATGTTTGTGATGGTGCTGTTGGATGGCATCTTGTAGCTGATAAGGTGTTGACATTGAAGAGGTACCATCAACAGTATCATTCGAGGTCATGGATGTGCCATATGTTGAAGTTGGATAAGACTGTACATACTGGTTCTGGCCACGTGCTGTGCAGGAAGGGTGATCCTGCTGAGAACCGTTGAAGCTCGTCGCTTTGGAGCCAGAATTGCTGCTCGCATAAATACCTGGTGATGGTGTGAAACTAGAACCTTGCATCTGATAGGAATATGCCGTCTGGCCAGGCTGTGGTGCAGCAAATCCTGGGCTGTAACTAAGGCATCCAGTCTGTAGTGCAGATTGCGCTGGCGGTAGTCCTCCTTCGGTCTTGATTCCATTAATGGGCAATCTGTGGTGCTGGCCTGTTTGAGAATATGCTGCATAGACTGCTGGCTGCTGCATGCCTGAATACTGGGTTTGTCCAGCATGAGCTGTCATTGGCTGCACTGCTGGTGTGGAAAAAATGTGTGGATATAGCTGTGGTGAATATTGGTGTATTCCTCTGGGACTGTAGCCGCTGCTTGTTATTACTGACCCAGTGTAATTGTTAAGTGATCCATCTCCTGTCGTTGTGGCATCTGCTGTCACCCTGAGCGTGCCATCACTGAGGTTGCGGCACTCCCTGTCTGGAGTAAAGTCCGGCTTACGTGAATCAGAGTTGGCGTTTGGTTGCTCCCCATCTGGGGTCTTGTCTGTTTTAACTGAGTCAGTGTTGGTTTGGATGCTCCCTGTCCGGAGTCTTAGCAGGTTCACTGGAGTCAGCTGAGATTTCTTGAAGCTGCACGTCTGGAGTCGGAACATGCAGGAATGCATTGACTTGTGGAGAGGTTCGAGCGAATGAGGGTGGAAGTATCGTGGTGTCACCGGAGTCACCAATGGTCTCACAGTGATCGTCGAGTGCCTCTGTACACACTAGCTGAGGTCTGTCAATTTGCACATCTTGCATGGGAAGTGGGATGCTGTCGTCACTCGTCTCACATACCGTGGGTAGATCTTCAGTAGCTGCTTGTTGTTCACTTGGGTTGGGTAAATAGTCAGAGTTTTCATCTGGTCGCGCAAACAATGTGGGTGACTGTCATTGTCTTGCTGTTGCCCTGCATTTGGGCTTGGACTGTCATCGTCGCTTTGTTCTTCACTGTAGCATGATAGACCGTCATCGTCGTCCTGCTGTGCACTGGAGCGTGGTAGACTGTCATAGTCTTCTTGCTGTTTACTTGAGTATGGCAGATTTGCATCGTCTGCTGCTAGTTGGTCAGAGGAGGTTGCTAGACCCTCGTGGTCTTGTTCCTGCAAGGACTGCGCGTCGGAGTCTTGCGTTGCTTCTATCATGGAGGCTGTCCACGAGCTCGCTGCGGAGGCTTGTGACACTGGAGTCACATCTTGTGTGTGCAAGGACTGTGCTCTGGAGTCTTGCGTTTCTTCTATCATGGAGTCTGTCCACGAGCTCGCTGTGGAGGCTTGTGACACTGGAGTCACTTCTTGTTTGTGCAAGGACTGCGGTGTGGCGTCTTGCATATCTTCTTTCGTAGAGTCGGGAACCCTGAGCGGTGCGTGGACCATGCTCTGTGTGGCAGCAGGCCGCTCTCTGTGGGCGTGTACCGCTCTCTGTCTCTTGGTTTCAGGCTGCAGCATCATCCTGCACTCACGAGTCGGGATGTCATATCTGCTGGGCTGAAGATCCTCAAACCCGAAGAACGAATCCGCGTCTGCGTCGGATTCAATCCGGGGGTCGCCAATGTGCAACCTGTCTAGTTGCGGTTCGGATTTGGTACTGGGGTAGCCTCCCAAGGTGAAAGGTTCGTCCGAGTCGTAGTCTTCTAGGACCATATCATCACTGTTTGCATCGGAGCTGGCATTGGGCTCGTGAGGTCCAGAGAAAATGTAACGGTCGGTATCGAAGTATTGAAGGTCGGAATCATCGGTTTGGGCGTAGGTAACTGCTTGTTGCAGGGTTCTTCAGAGGTTAATTTCATTTCCTGGTTCAATTTGAGGCATCGTGCTGTCATTCCAGGAGAAGGGAGGTTGTTTTACGGCTTTAAAAGATTTTTTCTTTGATTTGGGATGTTTCCCCTTTAAATGGGCGTGGTCCAGGGCCTCTGACGCCATGACGCACGTGACGTCGCACATAGGAGGCAATTGCACTTGCGCAGATCGCTGTTCCTTTACCGATGGCCGTTTACGTGACTGCGCATGCGCGGCCTCATGCGCGTGCACAAACGGACCTTCCCGTTCTGTGCGCTTCTTGCGCAACTGTGCAAGTGCAGTCCCTTTAGAAAGATGGCCGCCGATCACAATTGTTCTCTGCTCCTGGATCGCGGGTTCGACACTACTGCTAATCCTACTATAGCTACCCAGACTGACTAACCAGTTGCTGCAATCCATGTGGTGGGTGTAATATTGAATCAACTCTGTGTCTCTACTCACTGACTGTCTCCACTGGAAAGAGGCAGACCATGTGTGTGGTGTCCTTTATATATGGGTTGGTGTAATGCCCCCCTGTGGTCATGTCACCTCCGTGTGTATCGTGCATGTCTATTGGTCGTGTCCTATCTACTTGATCTATTGGTTGAGTGTGTGTGTATGATGTCTCTTGTGCTCCCTCTAGTGTCTAGCTAGCCTAGATGTATTTACATTGATGCACATCACCACAACCCCCACTACCCAAAGAAGTGCAGGCTAGGTGGATTGGCCACGCTGAACTGGCCTTTAATTGGAAAAAAATAATTGGGTACTCTAAATTTTAAAAAACAAAAAAACAAAAAAGGAATAGAATCATAGAATCACTACAGTGCAGAAGGAGGACATTTGGCCCATCTGGTCTGCACCGGCCCTCCAAAGGAACAGTCCACCTAGGCCCACTCCCCCACCTAACCTTTTGGACACTTAAGGGGCAATTTATCCTGGCCAATCCACCTAACCCACACATCTTTTGACTGTGGGAGGAAACCGGAGCACCCGGAGGAAACCCATGCAGACACGGGGAGAACATGCAAACACCGAACAGACAGTGACCCAAGGCCGGAATTGAAGCCGGGTCCCTGGAGCTGTGAGGCAGCAGTGCTAACCACTGTGCTACTGTGCCGACCCAAAATATTCCCTGGGTCTCCTGGATTACTGGTCCAGGAACAAAACCACTGCACAGCTACCTCCCTCATCTCCTTCTTAAATCAGATACCCCTGTGTCCCTTATATCTCCCACAAGGTGAAACATCCATTCAGAATCTACCCTACCTCTCATTATTTTAAACTCCAATGGATACCAGCCCAGCTGGTCCCACTTTTCCTCATTAGATAAGCCCTTCATCCCAGAAATCAGCCACGTGAACCTTCTGTGAACTGCTTCTAATGCAATTATATCCTTTCTTCAGTAAAGAGACTAAAACTCCACACAACAGTCCAGGTGTGGTACATATGAACCTACAAATTAGGAGTAGGCGTTGGCCTTTCGAGCCTGCTCCGCCATTCAATGGGATTGTAGCCAATCTAATTGTAACTTCCCACCTACCCCAATAACCTTTCACCCCCTTACCTATCAAATATCTATCAACATCTGCCTTAAAAATATTCAAATGTGGTCTCATCAAAGTCCTAGCAAAATCACGACTGGGACTTTTATATTTCATTCCCCCAGCAATAAATGTCAACAGTCCATTAGTTACTTGTTGCATCTACATAATCCTTTGTTGTAATTCACGTACCAGTACACCCAGATCCCTCCAGTACCATAGAGTTTTGCTGTCCTTTTCCATTGAAATAATCTGCCAAAGTGGACGAATTAAAGTTTCCCCCATACTTTCCTCCACCTATCAATTCTTTGTCCATTCACAAAGCTGTCTTAATCCCTTTGCAAACTCTTTCTGTCATCATCGCAATTTTCTTTCCTACCTATCTTGGTGTCATCAACAAATTTAGCAACCGTACATTCAGTCCCTTTACCCAAGTATATAGGTTGTAAATACTTGAGGCCCCGATTGTAAATACTTGAGGCCCTAGCACTGACCCCTGTGGCACTCCACTGGTTACAGCAAGCCAACCCCAAAAACGGCCCATTTATCCCTACTGCCTACTTCCTATTAGTCCATCAACCTCTATCCGTGATTGCCATAGAGGGTATGTAATGGAGGTTCAACAGATTGACCTCTGGGATGGCGGGATTGTCCTATGAGGGGAGCTTGGGGGGTGGGGGGTCTACATTTCTAGCATTTAGAAAGATGAGATTGATCTCATTGAAGCATGCAAAATATCTGACAAGGCTCAACAGGATGATTCAGGATGTTTCCCTGGCTGAGGTGGGGGGATTGGGTCCAGAACCAAGGGACAAAGAATCAGAATAAGAGGTGGACCATTTAGGTCTGAGATGAGGAGGAATTTATTCATTCCGAGGGTGGTGAATCTTTGGAATTCTCCATCTCAGAGGCTGTGGTAGCTCAGTCATTGGGAGTATTAAAGACAGAGATTGATAGATTTCTAGATATTAAAGATATCCAGGGATATGAGGAAAGTACGGGGAAAGGGCATTAGTGTAGAAGGTAGGGCATTAGTGATATTAGAGGAATAACAAGTAATATGGATAAAGGGGAACCTGTGGATGTGGTGTACTTCGATTTTCTAAAGGCATTTGATAAGGTATCACATCAACTATACAAAATAAGGGCAGCATGGTGGCGTAGTGGTTAGCACTGCTGTCTCACAGCGCCATGGATCCGGGTTCGATCCCAGTCCCGGGTCACTGTCCGTTGGAGTTTGCACATTCTCCCCGTCTCTGCGTGGGTCTCACCCCCACAACCCAAAGATGTGCAGGCTAGGTGGATTGGTCACTCTAAATTTCCCCTTAATCGGAAAAAAAAAAAATTGGGTACTCTAAATTAAAATATATATATATTTCATTTTACTCATTCTTTGGTTTTAAATTCTGTCCAAACTTCTGACCTACTACTAATCTTTTCAGAATTGCATGCGTTGTCATTCAAATTGATACTATCTTCAACTTCCTTCGCTAGCCATTAATGGTGCACACTTAGAGTTCTTAATCTATCTTTGTTGAACATTAGGACAGATCTCCTTAAATGGCCACCACTTTATTTCTGCCGACTTTATGCCTTAACTATTTTACCAGTTTACTCCAGCAACCTTCATCTTAATACCCCCATAATTGCCTTTATTTAAGTTTAAAACACTAGTCTTATACCCACTCTTCTCTTCCTCGCACCTAATGATAAATTCAATCATGTTATGGTCACTGCTACCTCGAGGTTCCTTTACCATGAGGCCTCTGTGTAGTTGCCAGGTTCTTTGGGAAATCTGGTAGGCCATAGGCCTGCAAATATGTTCCAGCGACATTAAGATATTTAAAATGCCAACACACTAAGGAGTGGGTTAGTTCCCTGCTTTCTGTCTCAATGTGGAAAAGGCCCAGGCGTTGCTGCAGTGAAGCCAGATTCCTGACATGCCTGGAATTTTTGACCAATTAGATTCTCCAATCCATTGAGCCATCTTTTTTTAAAAATAAATTTTGAGTACCCAATATTTTTTTTTTCCAATTGAGGGGCAATTTAGCATGGCCAATCCACCTTACCTGCACATCATTGGGTTGTGGGGGTGAAACCCACGCAGACACAGGGAGAATATGCAACATTCAGCGATCTTAATATCTCCCACCAGCAGTTCCTCGCCATCCCTGACGTCTGCAGGACTAATTGTGATCTCTACGGAAACTTGATCAAGCGAAATATACATTTCCTCAACATTTTATCTGCAGTGTGTTTGTAACTTTAAAGAAAAGATTGTTCTTTGTAAAACTAATGGTCCATGTGGAATATAAGGCTACACATTTGGCTTAATGTTTATTGGAAGAAAGGTTTTTTTTCTTAGAGCATGCTTGATGTATCTTAATGTGTTAGCCAGAAGCGGCATTTTGAAAGATTGAAAGAATGTATTAAAGTATCAGTGCTTTGGTGTTGCTAGTTGACAACCATAGTAATTAACTCAAAACTCTTAACCATTTTTCTTGACTGCAATATGTTGAACAATGGCAGGTAGGTTAAATAGATTTAGAAAGTAATCTCAACTGGACTCTCTGGAGAACGATGCATCTTGTAAACAATTACACTAATGAGTTAGTTAAAGTGAAATCCCATGGCATTTTGGTTGTGTTTTGCTTCTAAGGGCTGGATTGTTCTTTGTTTCTATCTGATGTGTAGCAGACGACACAATGAGGATGGACCCTTCCTGAAGCCATATTGGCTTATTTTTACTCACTTGTCACATTCAACCCTGATACGCAATGTCCATTGTGTTAGCCAGTATAGGTGCGTGACTGATCACCATGCATTTCTCTGTGTCTGTTTTGTTAACTTGTTTTGAAAATTGGAAGTAAATTGTTTCCAATGTGTTGGGAGTTAAACAGCTGCTGGGTATTCATCATTCCTGAACCTTTGTGTACAGACTTCAGCTGGATTCTGTAGCCTTTTAACATGTCTCAGTAAATCTGCTTTCAATCTCATGATTACATCTTACTGCAGGGATGTCTCCTGGCGATAGACTTCATCTTGCATCCCCTTTGCTATTACTCTTTGATCTGTTAGATGACAAAGGTTTGATTCAAACTCGCAGGGTCTGATAGCCTCAATTTCTTTCCCTGGCGCTCTAATGTTTATGTTCATCTAACGCATCCTGTTTCCTGCCACGTTTGACCTTGGATTTTAGTGCTAAACAGTCCGCTTATTCTGTTATTAAATAAAATATTGTTTGGTTCTGCTTTACAGTTTGGCATCTCTGAATTGACAGCCTTCAGTGATTATTCCTTAATGGGCAGGTTGTCTCGTATTCGCCTTCCCAAGATTCACAGCACACTCACTAATGGGTTAACAGAATGGTTACTGAAGGAGATCATTCAGCCTGTCGAGGTCATGCTTCCTCGCTGTAAGAGCAGTCCAGTTTGTCCCACTCCCCCACTCTTTCCTCATAGCCCTGCGATTTATTTTTCTCTTCAAGTATTTACAATCCCCCTTTGAAAGCTGCGATTGACTCTGATAGTGTATTCCAGATCGTAACCAGTTGCTGCGTAACAGACATGTTTCCTCGTGTCACCTTTGATTCTTTTGTCAATCACTTTAAATCTGTGGTCCCTGTTCTGTACTCTTCCATATCCGAGAGCAAACCAACTTTCTCTGTCTTCGTTAATTTATGGTAATTTGGAGCTCCTGGTGGAAGCCATTCCCATTCCCATTACCGCTGACTTCATCAGATTCTTCAAAGCCTCTCCCAACTTCTCCAGGGGCCCACTTCACAAGAGGTAATGGAAATCTGAAGCTGGCAGGTTGAACTACCAATTTTTGCAAATATTCCTGAAATTAGCGCCTGGAAACTGTCATATTATGACAAAAGGCTTCATTGGTTATTCAGTGGCCAGAAAAAATTTGTTTTTTTGTGCAATTTATCACTGTTTTGCTCAGTTTTGCATGGTCACTGTCTGTGCAGAGTCTGCACGTTCTCCCCGTGTCTGCGTGGGTTTCCTCCAGGGGCTCCGGTTTCCTCCCACAAGCCCCGAAAGACGTGCTGTTAGGTAATTTGGACATTCTGAATTCTCCCTCAGTGTACCCGAACAGTCACCGGACTGTGGTGACTAGGGGATTTTCACAGTAACTTCATCGCAGTGTTAACGTGAGCCTACTTGTGACAATAAAGATTATTATTATTAATTATTATTATTAAAAGATATTGGTGCTGTAAATTGCTGGATGTGTGAACTGCCAATGCCACACCAAGAGCAAAAGGCAGCTGGGACTTTAGTGAATGGTGGGATCAACAATATATTTCCTTAACTCGTGAAATTTAAGGATTGAAAAAGAAACAGGAATGGCAGAGAGTGAGAGTGGGAGAAATGGATCCAACTCAGATACAGAAAGGGAAAGAAAGGCAGGGGAAATTAGACTGAATAACAATGGAAAAGAGACAAAGAAGTTTCCTTCAAGAGCATTTTTAAATCTCAAAGAACTTATTACATGCAAAATGAGACTAAAGAGATGTAATGTTCCCTTTCTGGGCCAGAGAGGTTGTTTGATATTGCACTAACCATCATATCGCTAAAAGTGTACTTGTGCTCGTTATTTATCTAACTTTCTGTGATGGGTCATTAATGTGTAAATCCAGAGAAAAGGGTAATGTGCAATTTGTATTAAGCAAATGAGCAGCGTCAATCACCTAGTAAATTCTGGTGATTTGTAGTTCATGCTATACCTCGTAATCCTTAAAATTTGTTGATCCATTTCTGCATCAATAATTCTTTTTAATATAAATTTAGAGTACCCAATTCTTTTTTTTTCCAATTAAGGAGTAATTTAGCGTGGCCAATCCACCTACCCTGCACATCTTTGGGTTGTGGGGGCAAAACCCACGCAAACATGGGGAGAATGTGCAAACTCCACACGGACTGTGACCCAGAGCCGGGATCGAACCTGGGACCTCGGCACCGGAGGCAGCAATGCTAACCCACTGTGCCACCGTGCTGCCATTTCTGAATCAATAATAGTGTGATATTCAACAGGATTTCACCCAGTATTCTAGTTGACCTATTGGCAGAGCTGTAATAAAGGAGCAAATTGCACTGAAATAATCTTGTCTGCTTTTCTATTGGCTTTTTGTTCTGATTAAGGCATCCTCATCGTGTAGCGTTGCATGTAACCCCCTCAACTCTAGGATTAACCTAGTGAATCTCCTCTGCACACCCTCCAGCACCAGTACATCCTTTCTCAGGTAAGGAGACCAAAACTGAACACAATACTCCAGATGTGGCCTCACTAACGCCTTATACAATTGCAGCATAACCTCCCTAGTCTTAAACTCCAACCCTCTAGCAATGAAGGACAAAACTCCATTCGCCTTCTTAATCACCAGTTGCACCTGTAAACCAACTTTTTGTGACCCATGCACTATCACACCCAGGTCCATCTGCACAGCAGCATGTTTTAATATTTTATCATTTAGATAATAATCCCTTTTGCTGTTATTCCTTCCAAAATTGATAACCACACATTTGTCAACATTGTATACCATCTGCCAGACCCTAGCCCATTCACTTAAACTATCCAAATCTCTCTGCAGACTTCCAGTATCCTCTGCACTTTTTGCTTTACCAGTCATCTTAGTGTCGTCTGCAAATTTGGACACATTGCACTTGGTCCCCAACTCCAAATCATCTATGTAAATTGTGAACAACTGTGGGCCCAACACTGATCCCTGAGGGACACCACTAGCTACTGATTGCCAACCAGAGAAACACCCATTAATCCCCACTCTTTGCTTTCTATTAATTAACCAACCCTCTATCCATGCTACTACTTTACCCTTAACGCCATGCATCCTTATCTTATTCAGAAAGCTTTTGTGTGGCACCTTGTCAAAAGCTTTCTGGAAATCCAGATATACCACATCCACTGGCTTCCCGTTATCTACCGCACTGGTAATGTCCTCAAAAAATTCCACTAAATTAGTTAGGCACGACCTGCCCTTTATGAACCCATGCTGCACCTGCCCAATGGGACAATTTCCATCCAAATCCCTTGCAAATTTCTTCCTTGATAATAGATTCTAGCATCTTCCCTACTACCGAAGTTAAGCTAACTGGCCTATAATTACCCGCTTTCTGCCTATCTCCTTTTTTAAACAGTGGTGTCACGTTTGCTAATTTCCAATCCGCCGGGACCACCCCAGAGTCTTGGTGAATTTTGGTAAATTATCAAGAGTGCATTTGCAATTTCCCTAACCAACTCCTTTAGTACCCTGGGATGCGTTCCATCAGGGCCAGGCGACTTGTCTACCTTTAGCCCCGTTAGCTTGCCCATCACTACCTCCTTAGTGATAACAATCATCTCAAGGTCCTCACCTGTCATAGCCTCATTTCCATCAGTCACTGGCATGTTATTTGTGTCTTCCACTGTGAAGACCGACCCAAAAAACCTGTTCAGTTCCTCAGCCATTTCCTCATCTCCCATTATTAAATCTCCCTTCTCATCCTCTAAAGGACCAATATTTACCTTAGCCACTTTTTTTTGTTTTATATATATGTAGAAACTTTTACTATCTGTTTTTATATTCTGAGCAAGTTTACTCTCATAATCTATCTTACTCTTCTTTATAGCTTTTTTAGTAGCTTTCTGTTGCCCCCTAAAGATTTCTCCACCCTCTAGTCTCCCACTAATCTTTGCCACTTTGTATGCTTTTTAACAACTTGTGGTTCACTTCAAGGTTATTGTGATATCCCTGAATGAATCATAACTGTCTTGGAAAATATTCACCTCCCAATCAGCAACACTTAAAAAAAAGACAGATCATATCTGTTCATTATCCTATCCTCCAGCTTTGCTGCACAAATCCTGTCCTACATTAAACCCCACTTACTTATCACCTTCTTCCTCAAAGACCCACATTGGCCTCCTACCCCCGCTGCGACAAACACAAGTTCCGCATTGTGGTGAACGTATTGCTACTACAATTCACCACTGTATTGTGTTGTATTAAGTTGATGCCCCTGTGGGCTCCGCCTGTGGCCCTGCCCCCTCGGGGGTGGTATATAGATCTGCAGTCTGTAGGCGGCACTCAGTACAGAGCAGTCGTAGGCAGGCACAGATCTAGCTTATTAAAACCACTGTTCTCGTCTACTAATCGTCTCGTGTGAATTGATGGTCGCATCACGCATCATTACATTTGTTTTTAAATTTAGAGTACCCAATTTTTTTTTTTCCAATTAAGGGGCAATTTAGCGTGGCCAATCCACCTACCCTGCACATCTTTGGGTTGTGGGGGTGAAACCCAGGCAGACATGGAGAGAATGCGCAAACTCCATACGGACAGTGACCCAGGGCCGGGATTCGAACCCAGGTCCTCAGCGCTGCAGTCCCAGTGCTAGCCACTGCGCCCCATGCCGCCCTCCACATCTTTAAATGTCGCCATGGCCTTGCCTCATTCTAATTAAGTCTCATTTCCCCCCTAAGAACATTGCTCCGCTGACATTACCCCTCCCCCCTGTCCTGTGACTGGTCAGAGAGTCTTCAGCCACCTAGGTCCTCCTCTCCAAAAGACCCCTTTAAACTTTGCAATAGTAGCATCTCATCATGACCTCCAGTGCAGGAGTAGCAGATGTGACTCAGAGCTTTAACAGTTCCACCTTGTGAGGATAAAATGGCTCCCAATTCACATTTTGTTTTTTTGGGGGGGTGGGGGTTTGCTGCTGTTTCATCAGGCAGATTACTGGTTTGAATACTGAGCTCCAGGTTATCTCAGCATTTGTGAATGGCCTGTTCTAGCAATAAGCTAGTTTGGTTCAGCAGATATCTGGGGGGGGATTCTCCACTCCCGTGCCGAAGTGGCCGCGCCGTCGTGAACAATGTAGCCACGTAAAATGGCTGCGTCCCGATTAATCTGGCCAAAACCCAGTTTGAAATGGCTAACCCGAAAGACTGCTGGGAAAAGCAGCTAACGAGACACAAGCAGGCAGCTGCAGACAGTATTGCATATTCGGCTCTGGGGAAGTTAGCCCAGATCGATACTCAGGGCTATCAACAGCCCATCAACCCAGGTATTTGCAGTTACATTCAGGACTGTTAGCAGCCCATCCACCCAGACATCTGCAGTTAAATCGGCTATCCCCGGGAACAATTGCAACATATTAGCAATTGAATACTGGGCCAGACCTGTCGGCGCCTGCAGTGGCTGAAACAAAGACAGGTGAGCGACCACCCCCCGATCGAGGAATCGCCTCACCATTGGACACATCGACCCCAGGGATTGGGGACAAATCCAATCACTTGGGACTCAGGGTCAAGGACCGCCCCGGGAGGCGGGAAGCCCCTGGACCCTATAAAAGTGAGGGGCCAAGTTCAGATCTCTCGCTCTCTCCTCTTCGCCTGCTCGAGACCTTCGCAAGACCAGCAACCGGCAACAGTAAGTTTCAATCCAGCGATCGCTATCCGGTAGAGACACCTAGCCACCAACCTGTAGCAGCCTTTTGAATCCCGCGGGCCAGATCTGATTGGACAAGCCATTCGTTTCCCTGACCTGGTGGGCTCTTCCTAAG